>NW_008673864.1:0-853 GCF_000695815.1 Acanthisitta chloris | reverse complement strand
TAATCTTGATTGTCATGCTGAGCTAGGCATGACCCCCTGAAGTGAAGGTTAATGTCAAGTGAAACTGTCCTAAACTAAAGTACAGCTGTCAGCCAATGTGTGTGGGGGTCCAGTGGCTAACATCAGTTTGAATAAAGCTGATTGTTTAACTATGAGATACTGTTCTGAATTCTCAATAGTGTCCTACAGAAAGTCTGAAAATGCAGAAAACTTCTCAGACTGAGAGTCAATTTGAAGTAACCCGAAATGGAATTTCACTCCACAAAGGTCTTCCTGGGTGCTCTATTTCAGGAATACATGAGAGGTAGCATATGGTCATATTAAGAAATGCAGATGAGGACATTCCTTGTGAGAATTAACTTGTCAAATGCCTACCCTAGGAAAAAGTGGCATGCAACGAAAGCAAACATCCGGCCCAGCGCGTTATGTGAATGACAACTTTTAATTGTTTTTTTGACAGACATGGTATTTCTCAGAGACTTAGAATTCTGTGTACAAAACTCAGGACCAGAAAGAACTTCTGTTGATAACATTGTTTTGATACAAATGTCTTGAAGCTTCTTAAGCAACTTTATAAATATATATGGCTTTCCAGAGAGTAATTTTGTTCATTTATTTATTTTGCAGTGTATGGCAAAATATGT
Organism: Acanthisitta chloris; assembly: GCF_000695815.1. Classification (NCBI taxonomy): domain Eukaryota; kingdom Metazoa; phylum Chordata; class Aves; order Passeriformes; family Acanthisittidae; genus Acanthisitta; species Acanthisitta chloris. The sequence continues at coordinate 209 of NW_008673864.1, read as the reverse complement.
TTTATTGTCTGTCTCTTATTCTGCGTTTAGTTGAAGGAACATAGCACAATTGATTAAGGCACCTAGGTTCTCATTTTTTAAACTTAATATCAAAAGGAAATGATGGAATTCATTGACCTAGTTCAAGAAGAGGAAGAGCCAGGAGTGGCTCCAGAGGTTTGTTATGGCTCTCACTAGGTTCGTGGGCATTCAGACTTCTTGGATCTGTG
>NW_008673863.1:0-495 GCF_000695815.1 Acanthisitta chloris | reverse complement strand
TCCCTCACCCCTCTGCACCATCCCTGGGGGCTGGTGACCACGGGGGCCCTGCGGCCAGCACAGCCAGGCCAGCCGTGGGGCTGGACACAGCCTCCCTGCCTGCCACCGCTGACTGCCCCCACCACCACAGCCAGCACCCCAGGGGTGACATCCCCCAGCCCAAGGGAATCCCTGGACCTGACCACAGGGGTTTTGGGGCCACCTAACAGGGAGGGCCCCCCTGAGCACAGTCACATTCCCATGAAGCAGTCAACTGTGCTGGGGCAGTCCCCCACAGCCCCAGCCTCCAGCAGCACTGCTGTGACACAGAGCAGGGTGACACACACCAGTCCTGGGTCCCCTCGTGTCCCTCTATCCCCACAGCCTGCTCCAGCCAGTGGGTCTGCGGTGGTCCTACTGCTGACCCCAATGCCCTCCCCAGGGACTGGCTGGAGGGTCCTGGGGCTCAGCCCCACTGTGGGCACTGCCCAGGGGACCCAGGTGGGCAGCCTGGCC
>NW_008673862.1:0-4751 GCF_000695815.1 Acanthisitta chloris | reverse complement strand
AGGAGGAGAAGAAGGAGGAGGATGCTCTGGGGTTTATGGAGCCCTGGGGAGGATGCAGCTGATTTCCAGCTGCCATCACTGCTCTGCATGATCTTCCTCAATTAATCCACCACTCTGGCTCAGTTCCCTTCCCTTTCCCACCCAGCAAAGGGATTTTACATCCAGGGATTTCCAGCTGGGTTGTCCCATCAGCTGTGCACAGCTGGGCCTGGACCCACCTCACACACACACACACACACACACTCCAGCCCCATTGGAAAGGGAGAGATTCCCATTGGAATTTGCCTTTGCTGGTACAAACCCCTTCAACCTCAGCTCCCTGAAAGTAGAAAAGACAAGGAAAAGCTTCCCAAACCCATAAGAGCTGAACAGGATCATGGCTGAGGGTGAATGGGGAGAATTAACATCTCCCAAGCAATGATATCACCAAACAGCTTTGAAGACATTGACCTCTCTCATATTCCATCCCTGAGATTAACCACTGAGGTTAATCAGAGCTGAACTCAGCACTAGGATCTCTCACCCTGTGGAGTTGCTTTTTACCTGGAAAATCCCTCCCTGCCTTCTCCCAACAGCACTGGGAAGGAGGAAACTCCTACATTCCTGGGAGGTTTATTTCTCAGCCAGGATTTAGCTGTTTTATCATGGAATTGGGAGTTTTCTTTGCCCTCCAACCACTGCTGGGGAGAGCAAAGAGGCTCCTGTAGGTATCTCATCACCTCTGTCACCTGCCAAGGTCCCCTCAAAGGGATCTTGAGGGGTGGAAATATCCCTGTGGAGAAATCCAAGTCCTGATTTCCCACCTAAGGGTTGGGCAACACTCAGACAGATGTGTTCTATAAATAACAAAGTAAGGAACACACAAGCTGCAGAAAGAGGGAAAGCAAATCCAATTAGGCTGAAGAAATTCTCTGCCAGGCTGGGAAAAGCTCTGTGGTTTAATCATCTCACAGGGTGCACTGATAGGAAAATAACACCAAGAGTTTAGAGCTTGGTTCAGCCTTTCCTTGGGGTAAAACTTGGCTGAGAGGGAAGGAAAGTGGATCCTTATCCCTGGCCATGTCATTTTTGTCTAGTCTCTCCATCCTTACTCTTTGTCCACTCTAAAAATAAGAATGGACAAAAAAAAAAAACCAAAAAAAAAAAAAAAAAAAAAAAAAAAAAAAAAAAAAAAAAAAGCACAAGGGAGTTGCCAAGAGAAGGAGGGGAAAAAGCTTTGGAGTTTGTTTGATTTTTCTATTGTGATAATTGATTTTTCTCCTGCTGCTCTCATGGATTTTGGCTCTGGATCTGAAGAGGTTGCAGAGGCATCTGTGTTAGGAACAGCAGTGGGGCGGGGCTGGATGAGCTCTAAACTCCATCCCAACCCCTTAACACTCCATGGATCCATGAATCCAGGCTCCCCTGGGATCAGCACTGCAGTGTAGCTTTCACTTAAATGGACAATTTGTTGCTTTAACTTGCTAAAACCTCAAAAGCCACAACAAGGCTCAGCTGCACAAGCTGCTTCTCTCCTGCCTCAGGTCAAGTGACAGCTTGGACCTTTCTTGATTCCCTCCATCCCAACCCCTTAACACTCCATGGATCCATGAATCCAGGCTCCCCTGGGATCAGCACTGCAGTGTAGCTTTCACTTAAATGGACAATTTGTTGCTTTAACTTGCTAAAACCTCAAAAGCCACAACAAGGCTCAGCTGCACAAGCTGCTTCTCTCCTGCCTCAGGTCAAGTGACAGCTTGGACCTTTCTTGATTCCCAGTACAACCACAGAGCTGGGAGAGGTTTACACCTTCCAACAACCCCCCCAGTTTTTAGGGAGCAGCTCAGCCCCAATTCCCTTCTTCCAAAGCTTTTAATCCAGCTGAGAAGCAGCAGTGGGATGCTTCAGTGAAAAAAATTCAGCCTCCAGACACAGGATTTGTTGTTCAATCAGAGCAAGAATGAAGCAGCAACTGGTTGGAATGAACTAAAAAATATTAAGGATAAAAGAAAAGAAAAAAAAAAAGATGGAGAAATCTTCTCAGGAAGTCATTGAAGCAAGGCTGGAAATCATCCTAAAGGGTGGGCTTGGCCAGGGAGGACAGCAAAGCTCAGCCATGGGTTGCTGTCCCTGCTCCAAGGGCTCCTGATGCATTTTGCATCAGGCAGTAATTGGCTAAAATGCATAAACAGGCAGTGGCAGAGGAAGGAAATCCCTGACTGCTTCTCCCTGGGGTGTGTGGATCCACCAGGCAGGGAGAAAGGGGTGGTCACTGGTGGGGAGCAGCTCCCTGACCCACACACATGGATCCACCTGAAGGATGCACATGGATCCACCTGAAGGATGCACATGGATCTATGTAAACACATGACATGGATCTATGTAAAGGATGCACATGGATCCTCCACCAGCACAAAGGAGGGATGGGATATAACCTCCCCCAACCTGGAGGAGAATAAATCACCCCACAGAGCACCAATAATCCCCCCCAAACCTTGATAATCTTCAGGTTTGGCTGCATCTCCCAAGGCTCTCCCCAGTCTGGGATGTCCTTCAAAGGAGCATCCCCCAACAAGATCTATGTAAAGGATGCACATGGATCCTCCACCAGCACAAAGGAGGGATGGGATATAACCTCCCCCAACCTGGAGGAGAATAAATCACCCCACAGAGCACCAATAATCCCCCCCAAACCTTGATAATCTTCAGGTTTGGCTGCATCTCCCAAGGCTCTCCCCAGTCTGGGATGTCCTTCAAAGGAGCATCCCCCAACAATCTCCAAGGCTCAGCTTTGGCTCTGGAGAGTTGGGAGGATAAAAACAATCCTGCATTCAGTGGGAGACTCTGATCTCATGAATCCTCTTCCTCCACAGCCCCCAGGAATCTCTTCCTTTGCTCTGCTGCCCCTGGGGCAATGGGCCAGAAGCCACTGGGGCCGTCAATGAAAGCATCAATGGAGCAGAGCCTCAGCTGCTCCAAACTGGCCTTGATCCATGAGCTGCTCTCCACTGTCTGGGCTGTGGCCATTGGAGTAATTAGGGAAGCCACATCATTATCCAAAGCACGGTTTTTCCAAGAGCAAATCCATCTGGGTTGGTCCCTGGGGAGTCTGAGCTTGTCAACGCGAACTCGTCGGACGCGTCGCGCTCTGCCTCCTCCATGACAAGGTTTGGCTGTGGGAAAGGGGCTCTGAGAGAGAAAACTGGTGGGTTTGAAGGAGGGAAAATAGGAATTATATACCAAAGAAGCAACACTGAGAGCAGCTTTGCAGTTTCTTTGCTCATTAGATGCTGCTTTTCCTCCCGCTGACCTTCCAGTCTGCTCAAGCAAGAGCAGGAAGGTTTGAAATGCAGTGAAGTGAAAAGCAGAGCTTCAAGAAAAGGCAGAAATTCCCACTAAACCCTTGGATAAAAAAGCAAAGCTGCAATGAGGCAGCCCCAGAGGGAAGGGAAGATGTTCATCCATCAGAGTCCCCAGCCCTGTGCATCCCCTGGGAGTTAGGACCTGCTGCCTTGGGGACAAGGCTGGGCTGGAAGTGCAGGTGGCAAGGGGGAAATTTGCAGCTTTGTGTCTGCATTTGGTGTTTTTTGGCATGGAAAAGGCAGCTGGAGGGACAAGGGTGAGCAGATCCAGGGGGTAGGAAAGGGCATATGAAGGATTATCACTTGGGGTTTCAGGCTGTGCCTGATTTGGGGGAAAAAGCCAAGCACAACTTTGGGATCCATCTCAGCATGTGGGTCCAGGTTGAACACATAGATCCAAACCCACCTGAATTCTCTCATGAGGCCAAGACTTCAGGATGTAATATTAGAGACAAAAGTGCTTTGTGCTCTGGGCAGAGCCCCCCAGGACCACCCACCACTACCAGCAGGAGCTCCCCAACACCAGGAGCCACCAGAGGCTCAGTGATGGCCAAGGAGGATGGGGATGAAGGTCAGTGCCACCATGGAAAGAAGGGGCTGAGGAGGCAAAAATTCCAGGAGAGCACAGAGTCTCAGCCACACATCACCCCCCAAGGACCCCCCAAATGCAGAGGGGAGGGCAGGACTGGGGGAGATGCTGCTCTGACCCTCCCAGGACACAGAGATGTCACCTCACCAGTGCCACACAGTGCAATGTCATCTTTTCCTGCCCTCAGCACCTGTCCCTGTTGTCCCCAAATTTCTGCACATCCCTCCCAGCCCAGTGGCCACATCCCTCCACTTCTCCAAGCCCAAAACCTTTGGCCTAGGAGCCTTTCCCTGGGCTATCTGATCCCTGGGACGGAAGCTCATCCCCCAGGATGGGAGAGCTGAGCTCAGCCAGCACCAACCGCCCCCAGTTTGGATCCTTCCCAGGCTGCTGATGGAGTGGGAGCACTGGGAACACCATGGAATACCTGCTCTCCCGTCCTGGCCCTTGGCCACCCCTGCTAAAAATAAAAAAAAATGTAGTTTTAATGGTTAGGAGGAGATTTTTAGGGTAAGGGGTATTAGCTTGTCCATCCGCAGAGCATGGAAGGGCTGAGCAAGGTGAGAAGAAAGGATTTGGGATGAGGCTGGAAAAGTCCAAGGGGGTTATAGCTCAGAAAGGAGGTGAGAAATGGTAATGGGAGAGCATGGAAATAATGAGGATCAGTGCTGGAGTCTTGGGTGGGGATGGACTGGGAGAAAAGCTTGAATGTGTCCAGGAAAAGGGGAAAAAAAGGAAGGGAAAGGAATTGAAGGGGAGGGGGAAGATGGGAACAAAGAAGGGGGAAAAGGAAGGGAAGAAAGAAAAGGGAAGAAAAAAAG
>NW_008673861.1:3615-7219 GCF_000695815.1 Acanthisitta chloris | reverse complement strand
CCAGCCTGGACCTTGGCACCTGTGTTCGGGTGATCTGCATCCAGCCCGGAACTTAGCACCTGTGTTCGGGCTCCGCCCCGGCCGGGCACCGGTCCGTGCTCCTGCATCCAGCGCGGAGCTTGGCACCTGCGTTCGGGCAGTCCTGGATCCAGCCTGGACCTTGGCACCTGTGTTCAGGTAGTCCTGGATCCAGCCTGGACCTTAGTACCTGTGTTGGGGTGATCTGGATCCAGCCTGGACCTTGGCACCTTCAGATGATGCTGGATCCAACCTAGACACGCTGGAAGCCCCATGAATCAGGGAGGGAGGTCTGGCCTTGCAGAGCATCTCTCTGGGCTTGGCAGTGAACACCTGCAGCGTCTGGTTGAAGTTTGGTCGTGGAGGGTTTGTCTCTCTGCATGCCCAGGATGTCCTGGGTTGGTAGTGCCATCTGAACACAGAAGCAATGCCATGTCAAACCTCTGAGGGCACAGAATGCCAAACTCAGGCTGTAAACGTCCATTTTCCATGTTAGAAACAGCAGTGTTGGCAAGACCCACGGGTTTGTCTTTCTGACTGTTATTACAACCACTCTCCATGTACAGAAATGGTCAGAAAAGGGAGTTGTGTAGAATCTAAAGGGTGGAGGGTGATATGTCCTCAGCTGGGTTTCCCAAATTAATTTTTGAGTGATCAGTTGTAACTTTCTGTCATGTAAATATTTGAACCTTGTTGGACACCACTTTTTATGTGGCTTTTACATTAGCAAGAGAGAAAATTTTGGCCAAGGGCAGAGAGTGCACAACTCCCTGTCTCCATCTAAGCGTGATCACCTTAAGCTCTTGGCATTTCTGAGTATTTGTAAATCAGTGGGAGATGGGCAAGAGCCAAAAATCTAGAAACTTGTAATTAAGAGAGAGAGAGAAAAAGCCCAAGGAATTAATATTGGTTCACAGACTGTGACCCTACATGTTTGAGTATTTTGTGGTATTAGCAGCTCCTTCTGGTGCTGGTGCTGAGGAGGGTTCTGTGGTCAGCCCATGTCTTTGAGGTTTTCTCTTTCTAGACAGGCTTCTTTGCTTCCAACTTATATACCTTCCCATTCAAATATTCACATGTTTATGCTAATCCCTCTTTCATACAGCAAAACTCAATAAGGGTTTTGTCTCAGGTGTGTAAGTACATCAGTTGGTTTCTGTCCAAGATGCTCCTCTAGATACACATTTCACCTGAAGATTCATGGGTTTAGTTCTTTGTTGGTGAATTTTTGTGTGGTCTTGATGCTGATGTTTAGTGCATATTTAGAATGTTTCATGGAACTTTTATTACCTGGTATGAATCTTGACTGAAAAAATGTGTCGACCTGAATGAATAACCTAGATTTAGTCTGCAAATGTCCTTGGACTGATTGAGCAAGGTTCAGGCCTTCGGTTCTCCTAAACCCAAGGAGGAGGAGATGCCACCGAGTCAGCCTATGCTCATGCTTCCTTTGATGCTAATGCCAGCAAAGTTCAACTCATAAGGGGAAAAAACCTAACACAGCCACTACTGGTGAGTCTCTCATGGATTCTGCAATACTGCATTTCAGCTGGGGCATGCATGAACCTGCCATGGTGCTGAGCTGCTCAGAGTTACTCCTCCTTACCCTCCCATTGCCACAAGAGCATTCCTATATATGTGGGAGCATATGGACTTTGCTTGGGATAATTATATTTTTTAACCTGATAGAAAGAACAATATGAAGTAACTAGAATGGTCTTTTTATTTCCATTCTGGTGCTCTCCAGTATCCCACAGGTTATAAAATCCTTTGGGTAGGGGGAAAGAAATATCTCATGGGAATCCGGAGAGAAAGAAGGCAACTGTGATTTAATAAAGCTTGCAGTGCCAGTCTCTGTTAGATCACAATTGAATGGAGGTGTTTAATATTCCCTGTTCGTTGACTTCTGTGAACTTTTCATAGGGCTTAACTCTCCTAAGGTTGATGGTTTGGATTTGTGCTGGAGAATTGGGTTTGAAGGCTGCTAAACTTAAAAAGCTGATTACGTTCTAGTTTGTTTGTTGGGCAGAGAAAATTCTTTGACTCCACTGGAGGTAAGAAAGCTGTATGCCTTTTCTTCTGGACAATACAACTGGGCAAATATGTGGAATGAAACCGTCACACAGGACATCGTCACGGATTTAGTACAAACAAACCCTGACTAGCATTACCCCTTCTTGACCCAACAGTTAGCCAAACCTCTTGGTGGGTGTTTGCATCACATGGAGGTGCTGAGCCACTTATTCCTTTGATGTGCAAAGCACTCACAGAAAGTCCCGTTTCTCTGAGCACAGTAGGAGTGAAGCACCAAGACAGCTTCTTGGCTCATAGCTGCAAGTGTTTTTTGCAGGGAACAGGTTTGTATCAGCTCTCTTTCTTCACCAAGATTTCTTTCCTTCTCTTTCTCTCACATGGGTGCACATTTCTGCCTGCACTGACATTTACTCTGCATGGAAATGCCTCTCATGTGGCTTCATTTTTTGAAGAGACCTTGAATGTGCTGTAAATGGCTAGTGGGTGTTACAGGTAGGGTGTTCTTTAACCAGTTCCTCAGTGGGTTTGCAGGGAAGGGAACTGTTGCTCCTGTCTGATCCTGTCAGGTTTTTCCAAGCCCACCTTCACAACTCGGATACAGGAGTTGCAGAGGCACTGCCTGCTTTCTGCTTTCCAAAGACCTGGTCTTGATGCCAAGGAATTTTCTTCCCTTCTGCTAACCATTTTAAGCACTTTTTTTCTGCCCAGCAGAGCTGCAAAGATTTTAAATGATAAATAAGATGTGACATAGCAAGAAGAGCCAGACAGACATCCAGTAATGGGAGACAAAACCTCCATTACAGGAAAGCACATTTTTGTAAGAGCTGAGAGATCTGTGCATGCTTTACTGTCTTAGCAGATCTGGGCTTGTCAAGTGACTTGTCAACACTATTAATACTTATTTGTTGGTGCAACTTTTAGAGCAAAGTTTCCAGTGCTATCAGGCTAGGAGACTTCCTAGAAATGCAGCTGTGGGGTGAAATGTGGATGCAAGACTAGATAAATTAGCTCCTGCTGACTCAGGCTGAGACTCTGTTGCACTGGGGATTTGCAGAAAACTGAAAAAAACCACAAACAAAATCTTTAAGTGAGTCTCTGGAGCTGCCACATGATGTGAACTCAGAGATGACATCTGGAACTCATGGTTTCAGCCCCCTCGACCATTGCTGAAATCCTTCTGTAACAATGGAGCAATTGAGAAAATTCGTGTTGTTTGACAAAATGAGGAGGCAGAAGGTTTACACAAGTATCTGACTGCAGTGTGACATTCACTGCCTTGGACTCTTAGATGAAGGTTTAACAATATGTTGGCCAAATCATGGAGAACAAAGATTGTGCTGTAGCCTCTAGTCAGGAAGACTTGAAGCCACTGATTGCTTGAATGGGAAGGTGTGAAGAGAAAGAGCTGTTCTGTATTGTCTTGGTTGCTGCAGCCTGTTTTCTCAAGCAGTTGCTGCTGGCCCCTGTTGAAGTTACTGTCATATGTGCCCTCTGTGAGCACAGGGGCTGCTTGGTGAGATGATTATACTAGATTTGTGTTGCTCAAGAAGAA
>NW_008673861.1:2228-3554 GCF_000695815.1 Acanthisitta chloris | reverse complement strand
ACGGCCAGGCAGTGTGCCCGTCAGAGCTGCAAGCCTCTTTCATGCATGGCCAGCTCCAAAGTTCTGTGCAGCAGGACCTGGGAATGAAAAATGTCATCTGCAATTATGCATATTTTCATCATCTTCTATCATGCAAATCCTCCCACCCCAAGTATGCAGCAAATGTTTTGTTTGCATATGTAGGTCAACCACAAATCTTCCGTGGTCTAACGTAAACATGGGCAGCACGGGGTGATGCGTATGGGTTTAAACCCAGGCTGGAGCACAGCACCACCATAGACATTTTCCAAGTGGAGTTTGTTTACTATTACATGTTTTCTTCTGACTTTTCATTTCATAAAGCTTTGCTTTCTTATTGATTTGTGAAAGTACAGCTGACAAAAGGTACTCACCATCACTGCAAAAGGGACCATTAACTTCAGGCATGGATGGATAGCTCTTCATGAATAACTTTTGTGGTTTTTTTTTTTTTAATAATAGCTTGAGCAATGTGTTCTTTTTGGTACACAGAAGTATTTCTGCAAATTTGCCACTGGCAGAAGGCCAGTTGTATGTGATATTTTTAAAAGATTGCATGTTCTTTTTGCAAATTACATGCTGCTTTGTTTCCCTTGTCTTGGCTATCTTTAAGAAAGAAAAATATAGAAGAGAATATAGTTATTGTACTTATGTTGCTAGAGAAAAGCTAGAAATGTTGATCCCAACTCAGTAACCAAAAAGCTTACTAGAACACAAATTTATTATTGAAGAAAAATGTTACTGATTAACCTCATAATGTTGACATGTTCACATGCCTAACTGATGAATTCTGTGCACCACAGGTTGGCAGTGCAGCTCACCCTCAGGATAAGCTGCTGGGATCAGCACATTGTCTTGATGGGAAACTCACACTGCTCAGTTTACATCTGTAAAACTGCTTTATTCCTCCTCGGATCTGTGCACACATAACCATCAGGTTAACCATGTCATGGTATTATGACCCAGTAAGTGATGGTTTAGGGTAACTGAGAGTGAAGTTGTTAGTCTAAGAGATAAATAAAATACTGTACAATCAAACAGGAGCTTTCCCCATTCCCATAAAATGAGACTAGCACCTCTGTTGTGTTGGATATCCTGAATTTAACTAGTGAGAGCACAGGGACACTGCAGGTTTAGATGGAATACATGGTCTTTATTATCACCACAAGATAGCAACCATTTGTTCTTATCAGCAACTCCCTCTGGGCAAGGGTCTCAGGAAACAAAGCTTGTGTTTAACAGCACACCATAACTTCAGATTTCCCCTCTCCTGACAGGACAGGTCTAAAGTTCCCTGTTTGCCTCCTG
>NW_008673861.1:0-2214 GCF_000695815.1 Acanthisitta chloris | reverse complement strand
GCAGGATACACTCTGCTCCTGCATTACCCTGTGCCTCCTTACTACCCAACCTATACTTTACTCCCCACCTTGCAGCCCCTGAATGCCACGTAGAGCATGACCTCACGCTGCACACTGCAGCCCATCTCTGCTTATCTCAACAGGAGGTGAAGGTTTTACCCACACAATACAGTGCAGCCCAGCTATCAGATGTATTACAACTTCTCTGGTGGAGAAACAACCAGTACATTATTAACCTGTGAGAAATGCGGATAGATCATAATTAGATAGAAAAAATATTTCCCCTTTGCAATCATTTTGTTTGGTATTTTCCGTGCTCTAAAGCCTCTTAATGCCTTGGCTCATCTTAACTCTATCTCTGGTTTTCCTTCAGCTCTGCTGACATTGGTGAGGATAAATCTCTAATATGCTGTTAAAAATGTTCATCCAGGAGCCTGGCAGGAAAACAAGAGGCAGGTCACCATTTTAACTCACACTCCAACATCTTTAGATTGCTTTTCTTACAACTGAATTCTTTGTGCCAGTGTTAAATATGGGTAAAATATTCCTTTTTCTTCATGATTTCTCCCTGCTTCTGGCAGGGGAGGTTGGAATGAGATGATATTTAAGGTCCCTGAACCCAAACCATCCTGTGATCTGTGAGCTGGTGGTGGTCGGTGAGACCAAGGACATGTCCTTCAGTGATGGACACAGAAAAGACACCACCTGGACAGCTCATCCTGCCAACACTGCCATCCCCTCTGAGCTCCTGCTGGCACATGGAAACGCTCCCAAGTTTTTAATTAACAACTGTCACACCTATAAAAAAGTAATGCACATCATTTAATAGCAACCTGAGAGCAGCCAAGAGCAAGATGCATCGCCTCAGCCTGCCCACCACACACTGTAAGACACAACTCTGCAGTTAATTAATTCATTAGTTTCTTTGTTGCCTGCAAGGCTAAGTGGTGGAAGATAAGGAGGCACTGAAAAGACCGGGGCAGTGTGAGGATTGCAGGTGAAGCTTGAGTTGGCTGTTGACATAAGACAGTATCTCAGTGGTGAAATAAGGCAGTATCTTGGTGATTAAACTTGCTTCTTTATAAGCTATGTGTGGAAAAGGGTCCACATGTATGGAATCACAGTTAGAGGAATGTTGTGTCTAGTGTCTTGGTTTCTGTAAAACACCAGGGAATGAGAATGAGGTGAGAATGAGATATTAATCCAGGTGTTCCTAAAACCTTATCTAAAATACACATTCAAATCTCCTGGTCTGGGGAGTTTCATAGTCAGGATCATGGTCTGACACTTTTTAGTTTAACTCACAGCAACTTTTGCTGTATTTATTTGAATTTTGCTTTCATTTAGATCATTTCTGCTGATGTCCCGTTTCAGTCCTGCTCCACTTGACGACTCCGGTGACAGCTCCTTCACACAGAATCCTTATATTCCTGCCTTTACCCCCTTCCCAAACTTCCCCGCTGAGCCAGGAATTCCTCTTTGGATTTCCCAGGGCGCAGCGCCACCGCCTGCCCATTGCCCTGCGCCGCTCCCCGAGTCTCCTTTTGCTCCCTTTTAGACAAAAACCTCTTTTCTGACACGTTCCATTGCCCCCACACTAGATCACAGAGTCCTGGAATAGCTTAGGTGGGAAGGTCTGAAGATGACCTTGTTCCACAGGGACCTTACAGGGGTTGCTCGTGGAGCTGCTACTAAGGTTATTCATACCATTATTGCTGTTGTAAAAGCTGTTTTTGTTTTCTCGCAGTAAAGCTGGTTTTGTTTTCTCGCAGTGCGTTTGACTCGGGCAGTGTAAGCGTGTTTGTAATACAGAGGTGAGGAGCAGCAGCACCGACCGAGCTGAACCTGAGCACCGAACACCCTCCGTGTGTGCTTTGTGTTGTCTCTGCAGCTAACTCTGACAGCCCAAAACTAACGCAGCCCTTTGGTGGGATGGAATTTAGACACTGCAGAGCGCTTGGCTCCTTCTCACGTTATTGCTTTTGTTGTCTAATTCTATCTGGATTTATGCCTTTCAGAAAGCCTCAGCTGCCCTTCAACCCAGCGTGCAGCATGAGTATCACAGCGTTCGCTCAGGGGATGGCATGAAAACCGCTCGGCCGCACGGTAAGGAGCGGGTTTAGTATCTGCGCTTGGTGGCAAAACCCACAGCGGGTACAGACAGCGGAGCCTGAAGCGCGGCCATCACCGCCCGCCCCCAACATGGCGGCGGCG
>NW_008673860.1:0-496 GCF_000695815.1 Acanthisitta chloris | reverse complement strand
AAAAGACAAAAATGGTTAAAAAATGTCAAAAAATCAGAAAAATTTATCAAAAATGGTAATAAAAACCCCAAAAATGGTCAAAAATCCCCCAAAATTGGTCAAAAAAATCCCCAAAAAAAGACAAAAATGGTGAAAAAAACCCCAAAAATTGGTTAAAAATCTCCAAAAAAAAGACAAAAAATGGTAAAAAAAAAAAAAAAAAAAAAAAAATTGGTCAAAAATCCCAAAATAAACAGATAAAAAATGGTGAAAAAAACCCCAAAAATTGGTTAAAAATCCCAAAAAAATATGAAAATGGTTTAAAAAAGCCAAAAAATGTCAAAAATGGAGAAAAAAAAAAAAAAATACCCAGAAATGGTCAAAACACAAAAATTGGTTAAAAATCAAAAAAAAAAGACAAAAATGGAGGGAAAAAACCCAAGAATTGGTCAAAAATTCCCAAAAAAAGAGAAAAAATGGTGAAAAAACTCCCAAAAATTGGTCAAAAATCCCAAAA
>NW_008673859.1:1140-1356 GCF_000695815.1 Acanthisitta chloris | reverse complement strand
TGGATGTGTGGAATTCAAGGACCTAAATCCTGTCCCAAGGGAACTGGGAACAGCTCTCAAGTATTTGGGGCTGGAATATTTAGGGATGTGCAATGTTTTGGGGGAGCAGGAACAGGGAGAGGTCAAGGTGAGCTCTGCTAGGAACAGTAATTTGGACTCCAGGTAGGGGAAAGGAGGTGATTTTTGCAGAGGGTTTGGGCTGTGAGTGCTGCCAGG
>NW_008673859.1:275-840 GCF_000695815.1 Acanthisitta chloris | reverse complement strand
CCTGTGGGGGGACACTTTGGGGGTCCCGTGGTGCCATCCTTAATGCCAGGCTACTGCAGTGGCACTTTTGTGGGTTCTGTGATATGGTCCCTGATGCCAGGCACCCGTGGTGGCACTTTTTGGGGGTCCCATGGGTGGTCCCTAATGCCAGGCTCATACAGGGACACTTAGAGGGTGCCATCTATAATGTCAGACACCTGTGATGGCACTTTTGGGGGTTCTGTGCCATGGCCCCTGGTGCCAGGCTCAACCAGGGTAATACTTTTGGGGTCCCATGGTGCCACCCCTAATGCTATGATCCTGCAGTGACACTTTGGGGGTCCTATGGTGGCATTTTAGGGGGTCTTGGCTTGAGTTTCATGACCCTTTGTGGTTCCCCCAGTGCTTTGGGGTGTCCTGCAGAACTCATTGCACCCATGGGAGCTGTGTCAGCTTTCAGTGGTGCTGCTGAGGGTCCCAGGGGGGTCCCCACAGGGGGCACAAGCACAGCCCCAGCCCCACAGCAGGATTTTAGGGGTGCAGGGAGGGAGGAGACTCCAACCAGGGCTGGAAAAAGGGATACCCC
>NW_008673859.1:0-210 GCF_000695815.1 Acanthisitta chloris | reverse complement strand
CCTTGAGCCATTTCTATATCTACCCTGCAGCTAGTTTTGGGGTGCCCCAGTATGGGGAGGTGGGAACTGAGGGGGCAAATTTTTGTTGGGGGCACCCTGGTTGTGCCCCTGTGAGCCACAGAGGAAAGTGAAAGCAGCTGGAGGACGTGTGAGCTGCTGACGCGTGGCAGGACCAGACCTTGGGGTGCAGCCCCCCCAAACCCCCTCTAA
>NW_008673858.1:14702-26904 GCF_000695815.1 Acanthisitta chloris | reverse complement strand
GCGAGAAAGGAAAGGTGTGCCGCTTTCCAGCTCACGCGGGGCCCGGCGTGTTTTTTGTTTGTGCACTGATTTATCTGCGCGGCCATAAACACATAATTAAATGACTATGGTAAATGAAAACTAATGGCGTTGTTGGAAGGCAGCAGAACAGACGTGCGATTGAGCAATGCCGCATGTCCCCTCCCCCAGCGTGACTCAGGGGTTATAAATACAGCACCTAATCCCCCGCAGCTGCGGAGGTGGCTGTGCTGCTCCTCCCGCTGCCCCGAGCCCCGCGGTGTTGTTCCTTGTGCGAGGCTTAAATGTCTCTCCTTGTCTGAAACGCGGCTCAGGAGCGTGACCTGTGCTTTAAGTGGCTGCGAGATGTAAGGCCGAAAAAATGCTCCGTTCTCGTGACCATCCCTGTCGCTGTTGGTTCTGGATTATTGCCCTGTTTACATCATCTCAAACAACAAGGGGCAGAAAGTGTGTCACGTCATGTGTCAGACCAGATGCAAGTTACAAACAGCAGACAGTTAAAGGGAACTGACTGCAAACAAGCCAAAACAACCAGCCAATTTTGTCCCAGTTACTCATCTGATACATACTTAGATTGTCCTTTTTTTTTTTTCCCTAGGAATAGGTTGAATCTCGATTATTCACTGACCAGCAAAAGAGCAGGTATTAATGAAAGGATCAGCATGCTCAAATCAGCACAAAAATTAATTGCTGCTACCCTAGGGACAATGAATTGGATTGTACTGAATAATTCTTTCTTTGCATACCTCATCCAGAGAAGGATGAGGTATCCTTTCTCAAGGACAAATGAGAGGAAATTTTCTAGCCTGTTTCACTCAGGCCACCAACATATTCTGGCAATTTTAACAGACTGATCTCAAACTCCTTTGCTCCTGCAAATTGCTGTTTCCATCTCCAGGACTACACACAAGGCAGTTGACCTAGCATCTGGTTTGAGTTTCTGATGATAAATCAAAGATAAATTTCAGAGTTCTTCCCTGTCATGATGCAAAGACATGGCCTGTGAGGATTGTTAGGTGACTCCTCAAGAAATCCCTCGTGAGGTTCACAAATCTCCTTACTGAACTCTGCCCTGATGATGCAGCCCTGGATGTGCAGCCACAATACTTGCTCCTCCCTCTTCCCTGCTTCCTCCTCACCAGGCACTGAGTTCCCACCTCTTTCCTCCAGCTTCAATAATAACAATAACGTCACTGGCAAAACAGCAGGCAGGAAGATGATACATGCAGAAGCAGTGACAAACAGCTAAACATCTGACTTATTAAAATGTCAGCCCATGGGCATGTGACAAACCCCATGTTCTGGATCCATGTGCTAGAGGGAAGAACTGGCAATGGTGTTGGCTAGTTTTCCTACCCTGGACTGCTAGCACAAAGTTGTCCTCCACAGACTGTCAAACAGTATACTTTTCCTTAACCTAGAGCATCAGAACAGCTCTGAGCACGTACTGTACTGCTGTGTCTGGAGCTCACACAGAGGTGCATTCCAAAAGGGATTTCCCAAGCATTACCAATGCTGTAGCCATAGAAGCAGGAGATAAAAACATTTGCACAGAATCTGGGGGCAGGGCTTGCAGCCTGTGCTGTACAAACAGTGCTCCAGTTGAACAGTACTGTTCAGCTACTTGTCACTCTGGACTCCTTTGGGTATTTCTCTTCCTCTTGGATGCTTACTCCATTTGTGCCTCCACAGGCTGAGTTTATCTTTTGAAAGATCTTTAGTGTGGATTCAGCCGATCAAAGCCTCTCTTGGCAGAAAACTTTTAGTTTGTATTCTGAGTGGTGATTAAACCACAGACAGTGTACCTGAATGCACTTGTGATTTTGCTCTGCCTGATATCCACAGTCCTTGCCTGGTGTTTTTCCTATACTCATCATGACTGGTCACCAGATTTGCTTGACACTGGAACTGTAGCACCTTCAGAACCAGTATGGGCACATCAGCTCTGGATGAGGGCACAGGATTAGTCACCCCTGCAAACAATGTCTAATTGTGTGTATGCTTTCCTTTCCTCTAGGAAAGGACTCTGAATTGTCTATGCTGAGCTGCCATCTCACTGCTCTGTTTTCTACAGTTTCTCTTTTTTTTTTACAAAACAGCTGCTCTTTCCTCCTAAACTTATTGTATGGCCCAGCCTCAGATAAAGTTATTTAAATGCATACAAATGATGTTATGAGGAGACTAAGGAAAATACCTTGTTGCATGATGAAAAGCAGAAGTAAATGACAAAACCCCAGAGCTGGAAAGCAGAGTTTGAGATCCCTTTGTTCCAGCCACTGATTTGGGGTGGCCTGTTGGGGATGGGTATCACTGTCAGTCTTGTGAAAACAAGGGGCAACAGCAACAGTGGGGCCAGTGGGGTGTTTCTGAAGGCTGGTGTTTCTCAAGTACTACAAGTTCTAGGGAAGCCTAAGGGTGGCATGGACAACTCCTTTGTGCTGGGGACTACACTTAGTGCAGGTAGCTGCAAATTCTACTCTGGGTGGCAGGAAATGGCTGGAGTTCCAGGCAACAAGCCTTGAATAGGTGCTGACCTTTTCCCTAACAAAGGGCAGACAGACCTGCAGTTCTGGGCACTCAGGGGTGGCTGATCACTCTTCAGGACCCAAGGAACAATGAGAAGACCTCAGACCAAAAGCCACCATGGTACCAAGAGACACATGCACATGGTGTGAGGAGTGGGTGCATAGACTTGTAAAGGATTTATACAGCACAGGGATCTCGTTGTTCAGGGTCCCTTTGCAGAGGCACCCAGTTCCAGCAGTTACCATGTTGCTGCAGCAAGGTTAAATTACTTGAAGGAACTAGACTCTGACATGGGAAACCCAGGGTCAAGCAGGTAAAGGAATCTTGTCTGACTGTGTGAGTGTGGAGCGTGCAGGGAGTCAAGAAGGGTATCCATCAGGTCACTGGAGGTACTCACTGTGAAGGGGCTTTGGTCCCAGCAGTTAAAGACTGAGAGTGGCATCTGAATGGTCAGACAGGAAAATTTCCATAACAGTTTGCAGCACCTAGTCTACTCTTGTTCACCTCATGAGTGAACAGAAATTTGGGTCCAGCCCAAATTACTCCATGTACTGGCTAAAGGTAGTTAAAGGAGACTGCTTGTTCTTTTTCCTTCAAGATCACTTGTCATATGCTTGCTTGAGTTCTACCCTTTTCCCAGTGTTTGGTCAGGGTTGAGTGAATAAGCAAGCTGAAGCTGAGCCAAGGCTCAGTGATTTGGCTATGAGAGAGTTATCTTCAGTGCTTTGTGCATCATTTTCCCCAGCTACAGATGGACTACTCAGGCTTGTCTGATGTTTAGCCATCCGTACATGGGCAGTGTCTGTAAAGTGCATGGGGATCTTTGGGTACAGATACTTAATGATTCATGATTAAAGAGAATTACTTTTGATGGTATTCTTTCCCTTGTGCAGGATATTGAAGTGCTCTGCAGAAAAATGGGTTCCCCAGTCCAGCCAACTTGACACCAGTGACTGTACCCAGTGGCTGAACAAACCCTTAAATTATTCTGTGATTAACAGAAACCTTTTGTTTATTTTCCAATGTATGTTACTCTGTATTTGGGAGCAATTCATGTCCCTATTGCTCTTAAACATGGGGAAAAGAGTTGCCACTTGACTATGTGTTTAAATGTTGATTAAAGTGTTCATTGCTTATGATGAATAGTATTTAATGTTTAATTTTCAATCTGAAAGCATAAAACATTTCAAGATGCTTTTTTTGCCAATGTAATACAACACATAAACTATATTCAATGTCCAGACTCGAGAGTGAGATGGAAAAAACACCAGTTGATTAACAGGAAATTGCACTAAAAAGTAGCAGTTTAGCTCTGTTAATAAGTAAACTTGCTATATTTTTGTGGCGTGTGGCCCTGCTTTTTCACAAGGTACAAAGTGATCTTTATTGACTCTGTCCTCATAAAAATTGTTATTTCAGAGGAGAGAATGTCTTTGATCCCTAACAGATCTGTGAGCAAGAGTGAGGTGTCACCAGTCACCTACACCTGGTCTTTGCTTTCATACACAACCTTCTGTGGTTAAATAGTGTCTGTAGGTTGTCTCCTGCTTTTCATTCATCTGTTTTAATCTGGTGTTTTATCAGGCCTTATGGGCTCAGTGTGCTCACCTGAAGTCAGTTCACGAGGAAACAATCCCTGAGCAAATGAAGTTATATCTATCATTATTGCCACTTGAAATAGTTCAGATGTTTCACCAGTAAAAATCCTTTGAGGGTAGCTGCAGGACACCTAACCACTAGGAGTGAGACAAGCAAAGAGGGATGTGAGCAGACAGGAAGGGACAGGAGATTTAAATGCTGAATTCAGCAGGTAAAACAGCACTGAAAATGCTGAAATTGGCAGGTAATGCCCAGGTCTGGGTATAAGTGACCTGTAACTTTTCCCCTTCACACTGAGAAAGGAGATGGCAGAAGTGATTTGATGCAGAGGAGAAGAAAACTAAGAATTTTAAACCTTGCTTTATTATTGCACATATTAGGAAAAAAATTCTGGTGTAATTATTGCAGCAAATTGTTGAGAGCTGCACACTCCTGTGTCGCTGAGCAGGATCGCTGCCCATGGAGCAGGGCTGCCATCCCGTGTTGGACACAGCTCGGGCTGCACAGGCAGGAGGCCACAGGGAACGCTGTGTTCCTCCTGGAAACCACTGTGCAGACTTCCAGGAAGTTTCTGGGCTTGGTAGTACTTGACGCATGTTCAGCAGACTCAAACGTCTCTGATTGCTTCAGAATTTTACTGTGGACTAAACAAGAGCCTTCCACAAAGTGTGGACACTTGGTGGAGAGGTCAGGCTGAACAGGACTTCAGAGAGCAGCTGATGAAATAAGTTTCTCTAATAGATGTTCCACAAACAGTTATAATTATTTCAAGGCCAGGTTGGATGGTGCTCTGAACAACCTGCTCTAGTGGAAAGTGTCCCTGTCCATGGCAAGGGGATTGGAACTGGATGATCTTTAAGGTCCCTTCCAACCAAACCATTCTATGATTCTATGGTTCACATGTGCTGTATATCAGAAGAGACATAAACTTATATGTCACTTCTTATTCCATTCCAGTGTATCACTCACTAATGCTACAGCTAAGTAGTGGCTAGACAATTCAGGAAGAAGTTTGTGACCTCAGAAATTAAGACCTTTGTTAAATTCCTTCAGATACAAAATTCCTGGGCAAGGTCTGGGGCATTATCAAAGATGTTTTTAGATGTTCAGTTCAGCTTTATGCTATCCTTGAAGCTCTCTTAGCAACCTGCTCTAAAATTCTCTGTGGTTGTAATCTCGACAGCAGTTAGGTTCCAAAACATATCTGGGACCTTGTCCTTGTTGGCCCTTGTCCAACATTGTCCTTGTTCTCCTTATCTACAAAACAACCATATTTTCTGTATTTCCCAGGAAAGAAGACCAGCATATTAAGGACAGTGAGAATTTGGGTACTTCAGTAGGAAGGGCTACGCAGGCATGTGAGAAAGATGTGCTATCCATGACCTGTGCATTCATATAAATGATAACATATACATCCAATTCATTCACAGCTGCTTATCATTTGGTATTTAATATCCTTCTGATTTAATGTTTTCAGGTGCTGAACCTGGAGTAGAGTTACTGATGTAATTCAACAGTCACTTTCTTCTCACTACCTAATGCAAGAAAACATTTTACAGATAGTCCATACCCATGTTCATCCAGTTTGATTAACATTCCTGGATGGCTCAACAGATTTGTGTCAATCATGAGAGACTCACAAATTATTCTCTCTGAGAAACAGCTTAAATGTTTTAAATGGTCTTATTTAAACTGTTTTGGTTTTGACAGCAACATTAGGAATTAATAAATGATGCAATATGAATGCAGTGAAAGTATCATTGAGCTTTATTTCAGGGGCAGTGTTCTTGCTCCTCCCCTCGTTTGATCTGCTAACACATGTATAATATTTTAAAATTCAAATATAAGAGCTTGTGACTACCATTTGAGGATTGTTATATATCCTATTCAGAGCCAGACTGTCTTCATTCTAGGTATCCTGTCAGGCATTTAGAGCATATACTGCGTATCCTACCAATGTATGTTGTCTTTTTTTTACATGCAGATTGTTTTCCAACACTGTTACTTTTACTTTTTACTTTTTACTTCTTACTTTTTTACTTTTTACTTTAAATATTAAAATTTTTAAATTTACTATAAATGGTTGGCACTTCCCAGAGGTTTGGTGTTACTATTGGGTCTTAATAGACCTTCTCACATGTCTTTTTCTTTCTGTTCTGTTTTGTAAAACCTCTCTGCCATCCTGAGGAAACTTAGGCTGGAGACAAGTGGAATCAGACTGCATCTGCAATCTTTCTGCAGACCACTAGCCTGCAAAATGGCTCAGCAACTTGGACCCTGCTGCCTGCTTATTTGTGCAAACTGTGGTACTACTGTTGTGTGTATGCAATAAATGGACTTGGAGAATGCCAATGGCCAATTATCTCAAGGAGGTTTCAGAAAGAGTCAACAAATTATGCAGGATCTGAAAATATTTGAAATTTTAGTTACTTTCCCCTCCTCTTTCTCATTAGAATAAGGAACTTAATCTGAAATTCCTAACTCTGTCCAGATGAACTAGTCTCTGCACATAACTATCCTGTATTATTTGCCATTCATAAAAACAGACACTAGTGTCCTGGGAGGGCTGGCTGGGCATCCTTGTCCTCAGCAGATGTCTGCACTTTTTCCTCCAGCACTGGATCGAGGTCTGGCACTTTCTGCCCTGCCTTGGCGACTGTGAACCTGCTCATGTGCAGAGCTTCTTCGTAGACTGGCGGAGTGTCCGATGCTGAGAGGGATGGTGTTCCCTGGGCGGCATTGTGGGAGTGTGCCACTGCTAATATCCTCCTGGCAGCAGGTCCAAACACAGAATGGAGAGCTGAAAGGGAGGAGACAAAAGCTGTTTGCCTCATCCTGAAAGCACCGTGCGATTAGAGGAGGGCAAGACTATGTGCAGGGCACAGCCTTCTCTCCCCATAACCTGAATGTTTATCCCTTTTCCTGCCACTTTAGCCTTCCCTAAAAGGAGTGTGTGTGAACCCCCATCAGCAACATCCCACAATTAGCCTCTCCTGAAATTCCACTGAGACCTATAGCTGCCCTAATTCCACCCAAACACATTTCAGAGCTCATTCACCATGTGGCTGCATTTGCTACATGGGACCTGGTGAGCACCTTCATTTGTAGTATGTACAGATGCTGCTTCCCCTCTATCCTGCTGTGAACCTCCCTCTGTCAGCGTTAGGGTGCCACAATCTGGGCTTTTTACAGTGCAGAGTGTTGAAGTCCCAGCATCTGCCAAAGCCAACTCACAAGTGATGGTGCTCTGGAGAGTGCTGTCATGATCAAAAGCAATGACGGTGACCTCGTAGGGCTGAGGACCTGATTCATCCCCTGTCTGATGGCAATGCAAACAGCATCTCACACAGACAGAAACCAGGCCACACAGGAGCAGGAGCCCACCAATCACCACCACCAGCCTGGAAAGGGAGGAGGGACAGAATTAGCACAGAAAGACTTTGATTGCAGAACACCTCTTGTTTCTCCCTGCTTAAAGCATAGCTAACCTCAAAGCTAAACAAGGTCATATGGGGCCTTATCCAGCAGAGTCTGGACAATCTCCAGGGAGGCAGATCCCTTGTCCCCTCCCAGCACCTGTTCAAGAGCTGCTCCATCCTCAGGGGAAGCATTTTTAACTCTGTCTAATTAGAATCTTCCTGTATGCAGCTTGGCCAGTTACCTCAGGTGCTTCTGCTGAGCATCTCTGAGAAGTCTCTGTCTCTGTCTTCTCTCAAGATCCTCCTTAGGTGTGGTAAACTGCAATTAGGTTACCCTTTAGCCTCCTCCAGGCTGAAGAAATCTGGTCCTTTTAATTTGCTGTCCAGTGGACTTGCTTCCATTGGTCAACATCTTTGTACTAGGGGACCAAAACTGGACTAGGTATTCCAGATGTGTCGGTGTGAGTGACAAGCAGAGAGGAACAATCAGATCTTGCAATTTTCTGGCTATTCTCTTATCCATGCAGCCTTCTAGACCTTCAACAACTAACATCCTTTTTAATCTCATTCTGGTGAGTATTACTAAGGAATCAAACTTAAAAAACAGGTGTTCTAAAAGACATTTTGTGCCATGGATGATTTATTAATATTGTTCATACAACTACATTAATTTGTGGTCTAAAAAAGGATGTTGGTAAGTCAGCATTAGTCAAAGATGATGAGATAGCTAAGGTGTTGCCTTGCTCCTGTAGAGCATAAGAGCATCCCATGGGAAAGCGGGGGACAGCATCACACTTGAGCAGGTCACATTTAACCCCATTCTTTGCTACTGGAATTGTCTAGAGATGCAGATATTTAGAGTAAATGTATGTTATCTTACCAGATATACCACAAACGGTCCCACTCTGTACCTGAACAGCTGAGGACAAGAGGATACAAGAAACAGTTATTCACACAATACCAGATAAATGGGAAGCCACTATGGCACCCTCTTCCATCTCCCTCATGTTCCTCACTTACTGTTCAGCTCCTAAATGGCACAGTGATGAGAAACTCATTGTGCTTTGTGGAGGATACAGTTGTCCAACCTCATCAGTCTCCCTGGTAGGTGAGTTTCCCTTCTGTTTGGCTTTATCTCTTTACTGTTCTCCTGATATTTATGTCTTCCTAATTCCATTTGCAAACCTTAGGGATCTGCATTCATGTTATTTTTTCATTTTCATCAGTATATAGTTTCTGCTATTCTTACAAATGACATCACTAATAGTAATATTCACCAAGGCAGTATATTTCAAGCCATTTTTTTCAAGGGAAGTTCAATTCCAAATTCATAATCTCAGTCAACTGAAGTCACACCAGAAAGCTCTTACCTATTGCAGTTATGCAAATAGGCAGCTGATCAGTATGTTGATCATTAAAAAGAGTAATTAATACAGTTCACATTCAAAGCAATGGGAATTTTGTGCGAGTTCTTAATACAATAAAATACGCTTTTCTGGAAAATGTCAACCATCAGGTCATAGCACTGATGTCCACTACTGCCTTTGTCCTCATTGTTTCCTCAAAAAGAGCAAGACTGACAAATACTTACAGTTCAGCATTGAGGCAGCCTTCATCACCCCTCACTTGGGGGAACTACAAGGAGAAAACCGAAAAAGACACAGCTAGAGTAAATTAAATGGAGAAGAGAAGGGTGTGTGGAGATCTCATAGCAACCTTCCAGTATCTGAAGGAGCTAAAGGGAAGCTGGAGAGGGACTCTTTGTCAGGAACTGTAGTGATAGGACAAGGAGCAATGTGTATAAACTGAAAGAGGGGAAATTCAGGTTAGACACTAGAAAGAATTTTTTTACTGTGAGGATGGTAAGACACTGGAACAGGCTGCCCAGGCCTATGTACAAAGTCAGGTTGGATAAAGCCTTGAGCATCCTGTCTAGTGAGAGGTGTCCCTGCCCAGGGCAGTGGGGATGGGACTGGATGATCATTAAGGCCCATTCCAACACCTGAAATTCCATGATTCTATGATTCTAAATCTATGTCACATGCAACTTTCATGTCTGTTACCTGGTACCAATTTGAATCTCTATGGTAAGGACTTACTGTTATCTATCTTCCTCTGCTCTCATCATATATTCTGCTGTAGATTTGAAGTTACTGTGATACCAACCACATTGTTTCATCTCTTAACTTCCTGTAGTCATTAAAATCCTGTTTAGTACTGTTCCCAGTACCCTTATTTACCTTCATCCTCACCACAACTTTCCCCTTCTCCACCACAAGCTGTGTCATGCTCCAGATGCAGATCTTTTTCCATGCTCAAAGATTAAAAACTTTTGAATATCCTGCTACATATTATGCCCACACTGACTTGAATTCTGCTCCGTCCCTCCAGTACTCTTACCTTTCTCATTCCTTTTCCTTGGGTTACCCTGACTTCTGTGTTACCATCCCTGGAATAGCAGCAAATATTATCTTCTGCATATGAGCCTTTCATATGTCCAATTCTTTCTAGTATCAGGGAAATTATTGTGACAGTCAATTGCTAATGCCCCTCCATCTTTCCAAGGTGACTCCATAACCCAGAGGAGGCCCCCTAAAGAGGAATATGTGGTGTGACTTACCCAGAAGAAACACCCTAAACCAAAGCAGATCATGTCTGAGTTACGCATTCCTGTAGGGTGATTTTGTGGTTTCTTGGTGTCTCAAGCTGCTCAAAATCTTCTTGTCCTTTCTAGTTTCAGTACATCCTCACCAGTCAACTGACCAGGGGAAGGAGCAGGTTCCTTGTTGTGCGTTGAATCCAGTCCCTTCTTCCTACTCTACCTCTTTCTTCCCTTTGCCCTTCAGGTTTTTGCTTTCTCTCTTCCCTCTTTGTCACTGGCAATTCCTGACTGTTTCTGCCTGTCTCTTTTTGTTATTCTATTGGCCTGTTTAACTCCCTCTTTTGAAGGGATTTCCAAAGCCTTCCAGTCAGAGCAGGAGAAGAACAGTGGCTACAAGTTCTTACTTCAGATATTGAACCAGTTCAGTGAAGGGCATCATGAGATCTCTGCAGACCTGACTCTCCCCGCCCCTACCCTGAGGGGAGTGGGTTGAAGGTCATGTCATTGACCTGTTTAAATGGAGTTCAGATTCCTCTCCCTCCTTCAGTACCTTTTCTGTCCCTGCACCTACATTGTCCTACCTCTGTGGATCCAATCTACTGACTTTAGCTGTATGATAAACATCCAGAGTGTATGTTACAAGTGACATGTTCCTACTGAAGTGAAGGAATTTGCAATATAATAACCACATATATATAGTTATATGTAGTTATATGTAACATACAGATACACACATACATGCATATATATGTACACATATATAAATAAACATACACTCATATGTGGCATCTCTTGTACCTCCTGTTTTAAGGCTCTGCCACCATCTCTCTTACCTGATAGCCTCCTGCTGTGTCAGTCCTGCTGCTGAGATCTATTCACTCACAAGTCCCACTTGTGAGTTTCCTTCATGGCCACCCAAGTCCCCCTAAACACAGGGAATACATGTTGATTCTCCTGTCCTGGATACTATTTGCCCTGCAGCTGGTTATATTAGTAGGTTCCATTCAATGACCCATTAATTTTCTCTCCCTTGAAGAACTGCTTGAAATTTCTGTTAGTGCTCATGGCTATTCAGAGTGTTATTACATGCATATAATTGTGCTTGCCTAATCTTTCTCTTCTGAATAGCTGAGACAGAAAAAAATGCTCTGCAGTAATGTGTTACTATTTGTGTTTGGGAACCACCCGGGACTGGTGCATAAATGTCTGTTAAAGGCAGGACAGCAATAGTGAAACCTGTTGCCCTGTGCTGCAATCACAGTCCCTTCACATTAAACTGGTGAATCATTAGCCTTGGTGATGAATTTTAGAGTTGCAGAGCAGAACCAATGGATTCATGAACATAATGTGTTCTCCCAAGGCAGGCAAAAAACCATTTACCATTCTGTAATTACAAAAATAGTGGTGCAGCATAAACTCAGCATTGTTTTATCTATCTACCTATTTATCCATCCATCCTAGTCTACTATTGGAAGAAGGTTTCTGAGTCCTGATGGACAAATAAGAAAGAAAGAAAAAGACCTCTTGGCTTTGTATTTATATGGGAATTCACCAATATTTTTTTGCTTTTTTTCCTAAATTCGTTTGTGTACTGTAGAAGTCTTAGAAGAAAAGACCCAGCAGAACTGTCAAATAGCCTTTCTTGTATGCATGGCTTTTGAAACTGGTGGGATTCAATGTGGAAAACAAGTGCAAATTACCAATGTTTTGGGGCCTTTTTATTATCAGTGTGATAATTCAATAAATTATCACTTTATTTTAACTGAAACTCAGTCCTACAAGAATTTCAAATTCTAGAAGGATTGAACTGGAGAAATACCAGATAAAGTGATAAAAATTTCTCAAAGAAGAGTGTGACATGAAACAGTGACCCTTCCAAAAGCATATCATACTTCATTCTTACTGGAACTTAGTGATTACTCTTGTTCTATTATTTCTGTGACATTGCAGTTAATACTTCCAGTTCTTGCTAAAAGGCAGTGATTATCACCTGTGACTGTGCCTGGCCTGCTTCCAGCCCAGAAGACTCTGGCACATG
>NW_008673858.1:8909-14687 GCF_000695815.1 Acanthisitta chloris | reverse complement strand
TCAGCAGGTAGCTTCAGCTCATTACCTCTTACACTGCAGACATACCAAAGCCATGAACGTTTTTCTTCTGGGTGCCTAGATGTGTTGTAAAGACAAATTGTTCTGCTCACTTAGTTTTCTAACATTGCTTTCAGTTGCTTCGTGGCTGCACACATAGCTCATTTCTTGGCAAAGCTGAGATGTAACCTGAATGGAGTGTCACAGCTTTACTTTCTAATGACTTTGAATCAGCATTGTCATATTCTTTACTCTTAATTGCAGACAATCAGTAAACCATCTGCATCATAAAAACTTCAGCAAATTACAAGTGAAGGAAAATGTTCTTGCAGGAAGATCCCAATAGTCATAATAAGCAGAGAAAATAGGTATGTCTCTGATTTCATGTGGAAGCAGAAGCTGCTGTCTTTAAGGAGCAGGACTCGGAAAAATACTGTCATTTGTCAAGTTCCACAGTCACGTGGTATATGGAAAATGCTGCTAAATCACCTCTGCTAGGGACTGATGAGAGAACAAGGAAGCAAGGAAAGAAACAATGATTTACTGAATATATCACAGTAAATGCAGCTGCAAACTGGCTGCTCTTAGAGAGATAGTTGAGTTTTCTGAGGTTTTAAGTTTTCTAAAAATGAGTGTTCATGTCCCAGACCATAAAATCAATGTCAAAGCCAAAAGCATGAGAGATGATCAAGAGATATTTTTTTTCTCTTAGAATTGCATTTGGGATTCTGCAGACTCAAGAGTTTGGGAATCTACATTTAAATCTATGCATTCAACTTTGTTTAATCAAATCTTCCACTCTCTCTCCAATCTTTCATTCTCTTTCTACCACCATCTCATCTCTAAACCTCTTGAATAAAAGAACTCATCTTCACTCTCCTGCTATGAGACCTTCTTTTCTGAAAAGTAGAAAGATGTGCCACCTTCAACCTATTTCCAGATTACAGGGCAGAGTGAACATACAGGTCCTAGAACAAGCAGAAACCATCAGTCCCTTAAAAACAACCAAAGGAAAGTGGAGAAGTCGACACCCATAGACCTCAAAAGCCAAAGTTATGCAGAGATGAACTGTATAAGGCACATTGTTGGACACATCTACACTACTTTTTTGCTTTTTCTTTTTTTTCAAATAAAACCCTCATTATTTATACTGTTATAGCATATAACACCCTTGTGTAATCTCATATAAAGCCTAATACAGAGATTTCAGGTTGTGTGAGCCTTCTCTGAAAGTAGGGAAGATTTTAAAATGTATTTTCCTCAACAGTATTTAGATAGTGGTTTTGGTAGCAATGGCTCAGAATGACTATGCCCAGGCTTTGTAGTAGAAAGCATAGCTACAGTCAGATCACACAGGAAAAAAGTTAGTATAAATAGGAAAGTCTTCAGTTCTCTTGCACACCTCAGGGAAACTGGGATGACTGATTGAAAGAAACAGAGTAAGCTGTATTTCCTCATGAATCTGAGTGCTAAAAGTGTGTCTACTTTTAACATACCAGTATAATCCAATTTAAGACAGTAGTCTACAAACATGAAAGGTTTATCAAAGGAATGAGAAAAGAACTGCTATTCCAGTAGAACAGAGAGACTTGAACAATAGAAAACAAAAAACTGATTTATGAAAGTCAACATTAGAATTTTATAACTGAATTAAAACTGGCAAATAAATGAGTAGTTCTTGGATGAGGATGAGGACAGAATCCATACCTCTGACTTTTCCAGAGTATATAATCTTGACTTCTATATCCTTGCTCTGGGCATAGGTCCAAACTTAGAAAAAGTGCTTCCCTCAAAACCTGATGTGCAGCAAGCTGAAGAGTGTTCATCATAGGCAATCAGGAGGGAAGGACAGTGTACGTGAGGAGGATGAGCTATGACTGCCCTTGTTGCAGTCAGTCTATCACCTTCTTTCAATGCAGCTGTTCCCAAGGTGTTAATATGAATAAAGGAACACACTATACTTCAGCACTTGCCCAGGGCTATCATTCCTGTGCCGAGAGCCAGGCACAGCACACTGGAGAGAGCTGCCCACCATACAGCAAAAGGACAAGAATGCCCTGGGAGAAATAAACAATTGATCCAAGGGCAGGCACCTGGTCAGGAGCCCTCCCATCTTGCCACCCATCTACACCATCTGGTGACTCTTGAAAAAGGGTTTTCCTTCCAGGCTGTATTATATTGTAAGAATCAACCCAAATGCCAGTTGAGAGGAATATGTGTTGCCTCTGTTGAAGGAGTCCAATGCACCCTTTATTCACTTCACCTCTATCTTCTTCAGTGTCCATGTCCTATTTGAAGGAATGTTGAAGCCAACAACTTCTCTTTAGCTCCCAAACCTCTCAAGATTTATGATGTCAGGCTCTACCAAGGGCTTTACTCTCACACTTAGTACACAGTACGAAGTTTTGTTTTCCATACAAAATGTGTTTCAAATGTACAGCTTCTCTGAACTTGTCAGTGCCATATGATTGTGGAACTCCCCTAGCCCCAAAGATAGTGGATCTTCCTGAGCAGCTTGTGGTTTGGCAAGTAGCAAATTACCAGAAAAACCCCCACGAGTGTTAGCTCATGGGAAGATAAAGAGGTAGAATGTGGCAGCTTTGATGCCTGCTTTAATTATTTTTCTCAAGCTGAATGGGTTCAAACATTGCACCTTACTTGCATTGCACCTTGCACTTCCTACTGCAAGAGTAAGGATTTCTAGATCAACTGGTAGTTGTGCCCATGAATTTCAGCCTGGGTCTACTGAATATAATGAATTTTTTCATTTTGCAAACCTCTTTTGTCAAATTAGGGCATTTTTTTTACCAAGGAAGTGCTTCAGTCATTGCTAATATTTTCCAAGGAAATATTGAATATTAAAGACATACTATTATTTTTTCATTTATTTTAAAGAAAGCTTTCAAATACTAAGGCATATACACATAGAAACAAGGTATATACATGCAAGGAATATATGCATATGTAATACAAAACAGATTCTGACACATTCTGTAATCCTGTACCTTAGACAGGGGAACAGTGACAAGAACAGATTTAGGAAAAAAAGGAATGCCTAAGCAAAGAGCTCTAGAAGAGAATTATAGAGGGACAGTAGTTAGTGTGTACAGTAAGTAATTCAGCAAGTAAAATAATCAAGGATGTAGTTGGACTGGTTCATAACTAGCAGGTGTTAATATAAAATACTGACTGAACATGTGATTGTCAACCTAGAAAGTCACACAATAATCATTGCTTGACTGTAGCTAATTCTTTCAAATTGCTTCCTTGGCTTGTAGTTTTTAAGTACTTTTTCCTTTTTCTTCCTGTCTCTCAGTCATAAGCCTGGGAGGGAAAATGCAAGCAAAGAAGACAATTTAGTCTCTGTCCACTTGAATCACCATTCTGAGAAAACTGCACGATAAACAAGCAAGAATAAAACTGTAGCTAAAAATTCCAGCTCCTAAAGTTGGGATCTCACAGTAGCAGACCCCACATACCTTCTTAAAACCCTTCATAAGGTGAAATAAACTGCCACTTTCTCACAGATCCAGAATTGCTTTGTCAAACAGGAGGGGCTTGTATAAATATACTGTCCATATAAGGAAGCACAGAAGAAGTTTCCATGTGACACAACCCTAGGAAATGAAAAGATATGGCTTAATGCTATCATACAGTCTCTGTTTGAAACATTTGTAATCATACTGATTTGCTACTGGAATGTGGAGTTGTTTCCCCCTTGGGGCTATTTTGTCCTAGCAGGTCCTTTCGGGTCTGGTGCAGGTGACTGAGCTGTACTTTCCCACCCACTGTTCCTTGCACAGGACATGGATTCAGAGCTTCACGGCAGACACTATGGTCTCCGTGCTCCTTTGTCATTGCACACATTGCAGACATGGGAAAGGAAGAGGAAGCACAAGTCTCATATCATTTACTGGGGTCCACTGGATAGAACCACTCTGGTCCTAAGTACTGAAGACCTACCAATTTGTTGCTTCTCTTGAAAAAGCTGTTCCATCCTCCCAGTACCACCCGTTCCTTTCAGAAATGTACGATAACCCAACCCAGTAAAACTGTGAATCTTGTGGCAGAGAAACCTGTAGGTATGAGAAAATCATCATAAAAATATTAAACAAATAAAACCTAAGTTCCTATAGCTCCCAGCAATGAAGGTTCTGCACCCAAAGGAGATAACTCTTCCTCGAGAGGAGAGTAACCTGTTGTTCGTGCTTGGTTTTCATAAAGCAGTGCTGAGTCCTCTAATTACAGGATCATTCAAACACTTGTTTACTGAACTGCCATAAGACAAATGTACCCTGGATTTGTAGAAACACTGCTGTTTTAAAGAAATAAACCCCACAGCTTTATCTGGTTTGCCTTTGGGTACCTATACAGTCTCTAGATAGCTGCAGTTTAGAAATGGAAGCACCATTTAAGCCCCAGTTAGAGCCTAAGTACTGGCCTCCAGCACATTTTAACATTCACCAACCTATCTGAAATCTTCACATATGCCTGACAGACAAGACCTAGGACCTATGGGAGAACTGGGCCTTGCTGAGGCATTATTTGGTGGTCAAAGAGAGTAGCTCCAGGCAACTCAGACTGCCCTAGAAACCTATGCTTAGGTACCTGAATTTTTCCCTACCTAAGAGGTTCCTCAGCATCTTAGCCTGTTCAGATCCTCCAGATACTTTACTGCTGCTTAGTACAATGTTTAAGCACTCACCCAAAATCTAAAATCCACAGCTGGCTTAAATTGATCTGGCCTCAGTCTGGCTGCAGCTGCAGATACCACACATGGAAGAAAATGCAAGCACATGGACATTTGGAATCAAACTGCCCAGGGGTTTACATACCATACCAAAATCAACTCTTGAAATCAGTGTTGCAGGTGTGGTATTCAAGTATCTCCTAATAGTGTGAACCATGATTCTGACCTTAGGATGCAGCTAAACTCCATAATAAACTGTTTCTCCACTCTCTATTTTGTCTCTAACTCTCTGAATTTCACTTAAAGAAACTGAAATCCAAAAGGAAAACTTTTATACCTTAAAAGTCAGAAGCTGAGAAAACACTCCCTCCACCACCCCAATTTGCAAGACTACTTAAAATTATTAATTCTCTAAACCCTTTTCAGTCATCACAATAAAACCTTCTTCTGTGTAGCCTTTGTGCCATCATTAACATCACTCTGTGAGGCTAA
Organism: Acanthisitta chloris; assembly: GCF_000695815.1. Lineage (NCBI taxonomy): Eukaryota > Metazoa > Chordata > Aves > Passeriformes > Acanthisittidae > Acanthisitta > Acanthisitta chloris. Next base: position 9,508 of record NW_008673858.1, on the reverse strand, counting down.
AACACAGAGACAGAAAATGACCTTTTATAGTCCCTTTGCACTGCAGTGTGCAGTGCTGTGCTGTGCCGTGGTGAGTTCTCTGCTCTCCAGAGTTCCTGTAGCTGTGGGTTTGCTGCAGGGAGCTCTCCACGAAGAGATAATGAAAACCTGCATGCTGTGCTGCGTCTCTCCTCCATGCTGAGAACATGCAATTTGTTTTCTCTGTGAAAACCTAAGTGTTAGCTAATTAGGGCAGTTTGGGAAATGCCTCATTCTATTTTGCACAGTGTATAATTCCACTATTTCTTACAGTACACAATTTAGAAAGTGTTGCAAGTTGTGACAATCTTGTGACTTGCAGGAAGGCTCCTTGACCCAGAGACAAATAAACACATGCACTGTAAATGACCAAGCTATTTTCTGCCTGCAAGATCGCTGGAAATTAAAACATGTAACATGCATGAAGCTAAGACTGTACCATCTTTTCTTTGTCTTTTATCACAAGAAGAGTGGAGTTTCTTGAGGAACAAAACTGCTGGCTTTGTTTCCACGTTTTCTTCTGCTTGGAAATGTAGAAGCAGTTGTCAGCACCACTGTTTCTCCAGTTTGATGGGCAGAGA
>NW_008673858.1:1354-8894 GCF_000695815.1 Acanthisitta chloris | reverse complement strand
AGAGTGTTATGGAGACCTGTGAGTCTCCATAGGGGCTCCATCTCACAGGTTTCCCTGCTTTCCCTGCTGGCATGACTGGGGAGAGATTAAGAGCAGCATGAATCTGCTGAGCTCTTGAGGGGTGAGATACAAGCTGTTTTGCATGTTAGTGTATACATATCCACATCTCAAAGACTGACACAGTTAAAATCAGACACTAACCCGCTGGATCTTTTGCCTCTGATTTTATAGCCTCCTTCTGAACAGAGTGTGATCTATAGTTATTTGCATAACAACCAGATTTACCATTTTTTGCCTTCCCTTCAAAACACAATGCTTCCCTCATTTCCTGCAGCTTCTTTCCTTCCTCAGGATCCTTGGAAACCTGAAAAACTGAAAGGCATGGAAGTCCTTACCAAAGTTTGTATTTAAAAATTTGTGACTTTAATTGTAGCTTTAATTTGTAGGTTTTTTGCATTATTTTATTTTTGGTCTACTTCATTTATATATCCACCATTGTCTATACATCATCTCTCTTTTCTTCACCAGGAGAGTTGTGCAAACACTGGAAAAGGACACTTGGGAACATGGGGACATCTCTGCCTTTGAAGACATTCAGAATTCTTCTGGAAAAAGCTACAGATGAGTTTATCTCGGGTTGGTGATAGTCCAGCTTTGAATAGTGGGGAGAAAAGTGTGGGTGTCAAACTAGAAACCTTGATGGAGAATTGCCTCTGAGCTAACGTTCCTGTGATGCCATGGATCATGGGCAGGTCCTGGGCACCTGCAGATGCTTCTGTCCTGTCAAAGAGAAGCCAGGACTCTGGCTCTGCTTCCAAATGATGCTTCTGGCATCATACTTGGTTGTTGACTGAAATGTTTCTATGGCAAACTGCTGTAATTGTTGGGCAAATGCTTTGATGCCAGGATTTGCCCTCCCTGCAAAGTTTGTGGCTAATGAGATGAGCTTCTAGCTCTGAAACTATGCATTTCAGAATCTGGGTTAATTAGGGTTATAGTTAAATTTCATTTCAAGGATTAGGGTTAGGTTTAGGGGTTACAGGTTATGGTTGGCATTAGAGTGCTTAGGTTTAGGTTTTGCATTAAGATTGACATAAGCTTTAGGGTTAAGGCCTGGATGGGTGGACTCCTCAATGGGTATAAAACTTGTGGATGGCTGGGCCCAGAGAGCTGTGGTGAATGGAGCTATACCCAGCTGGAGCTGTCACTGGTGCTGTTCCCCAGGGCTCAGTTTTGGGCTGGTCCGGTTTAATATCCTTATTGATGACCTGGACATGGGGATTGAGTGCACTCTCAGTAAGTTTGCAGATGACACTAAGCTGAGTGGGAGTGTGGATCTGCATGAGGGTAGGAAAGCTCCAGAGAGACCTGGACTGACTGTCCTCGGCAGCTGAGGACAACTGCATGAGGTTCAATAAGGCAAAGTGCTGGTCCTGCCCTTGGGACGCAACAACCCCATGCAGTGCTACAGGCTGGGGGAGTAGTGGCTTGAGAGCTGTTCAGCAGAAAGGGACTTGGGAGTGCTGGTGATAGCAGCTCAGTATGAGCCAACAGTGTGCACAACTGACCAAGAAATCCATTGGTATCTTGCTCTGGGTCAGGAACAGTGTGGCCAGCAGGACTAGGGAAGTGATCATCCACTTGTACTGGGCACTGGTGGGGCCACACCTTGAGAGCTGTGCAGCAGAAAGGGACTTGGGAGTGCTGGTGATAGCAGCTCAGTATGAGCCAACAGTGTGCACAACTGACCAAGAAATCCATTGGTATCTTGCTCTGGGTCAGGAACAGTGTGGCCAGCAGGACTAGGGAAGTGATCATCCACTTGTACTGGGCACTGGTGGGGCCACACCTCAGTGTTGTGATCAGTTCTGGGCCCCTCAATTTATAAAGGACATTGAGGTGCTGGAGTGAGTCCAGCCAAGGGCAAAGAGCCTCAGAAAAGGTCTGGAAAACATGTTGTGTGAGGAAAGACTGAGGGAATTGGGTTTGTTCAGTCTTGAGAACAGAAGGCTCAGGGGTGACCTCATGGCTCTCTACAACTACCAGAAAGGAGGTTAGAGAGAGATGGAGGATGGTCCCTCCTGCCGTGCCTGCAGGGACAGGACTAGAGGGAATGGCCTTGAGCTGAGGCAGGGGAGATTCAGAGCAGATATTAGGAAAAGTTTTTTCACTGTTAGGGTGGTCAGGTACTGGAAAAGGCTAGCCAGGGAGGTGGTGGAGTCACCATCCCTGGAGGTGTTTAGGAGGTGTCTTGATCTGGCTCTGGGTCATGTGGTTTAGTGGTTTAGGGGTTACAGTAGTAGTGCTAGGTGAACAGTTGGACTTGATGGTCTTCAAGGTCTCTTCCAACCTTGATGATTCTATGATTCTATGAACAGGGACACCAGGGACAGTTTGCAGGGGGAGAATTCACTCCCACCACCACAGTACTCACACAGGGCCAGCAGGACTACCATCCCTGTCAGCATCACCAGGCACACAGCAAGGAAAGCAAAGGCCACTGGTCGCCATAGGGAAGGTGAGTTCGAGGCTCCTGGAACAAAAAAACCCAAGCATTCAGCAACAAAACTAGTACCTTTCCTCACCACAGTTTTATTACCTCCTGACAATATCAGTTCATCTTTACCCCTTCTGCAGAGTCTCTTTATTCCTTCAGTTTTTGTTTTCACTGTTCTGAATTTCCTGGAGTTATTTTTAGAAAATACTTATTAGCTACTGTAAATATTTATTATTTGAGGCTCTAATGTTTTAGAGTAAGACTTCTTCTCTTCTTTTCATGAAACAGGTAAAAATAATAGACTTTGCAGTTCACACAGTCTTGGAAATAATAAAACAAAATTGCCTAGTTTTGGATAATTACTTCTGGAACCTGTGATTGGGATTTTTAAATTATTCCAATTTTTGAACATTAAACTTTTTTTATACTCTTTCTCCAAGTTTCCTTCATGTGAGGGATATAGTTCTCCAGGATTGTACAGCTGACTATCTCTTGAATACATTTTTAAAAAAATGCATATATGTGTACATGTATCTATATTTCCCTTCTGGAAAGCAGTGATCTGCAGTTTTCTCTATGATTTGTTCATATATTTTCTAGAGTCTTCAGGTTATTTGAAAAGTATTACACACATCAAGTGGGTAGTGGAGTCCAGTACATCAGAGCAAGTATCTCCAGGGAACTAACCCTTTGTTTGGTGAGAAGAAACATCCTCCAGATGTGCCCAAAAGTCCAGATAGGCTTGGCATAGCCAAGTTTAAGAGAGATGATCCTAAGCCTCACCATTTAAGGCACTTTGAAGAGACCAATAACACCACAGTGGTGGTGACTGATGTGCTGGAGGGTAGGGCTTCCTTTAAAAGGGACCTACAAGTCCTTGGAATGATCTCTAAGTGCAACAGCTCAGCAAAGGCACATGTGAAGTCTGGCACCTGTATGTATCAGTATAGCTCCGTGCACCAGTACACGGAGGGGAGTGACTGACTAGAAAGCAGCTCTGCTTCAGGGTCCTGGTGGACAAGTTGAATGCAAATTTTCAAGTGTGCCCTTGTGGCAGCAAAAGCTGACCAGCACTGGGCTGCACTAGCAAAACTGCAGCTAACAGGTCGAGAGAAGTGATTATTCCATGACAGTCATGAAGCCATGCCTGCAGTATTTTGCCCAATGCTGAGCTTCCCAGTTCAAGAGTGATGTCAGCCTACTGCACGGCCCAGCACAGGAGGGCTGGGACCTTATAGGTGCCTAGGATTGTTTGGCCTGGAGAAGAGGAGGGTAACGAAGGACCTAATTTCAGCCCTCCACTTAAATTCAGTCCTCCACTAAAAGGGCTTTGTAGATGGAGTCAAAGCACAGTGAAAGAACACAATACAACAGTCACAGGCTGCATTAGGGAACTTCAGATTAGACGTGAGGAAAATAATTCTCCCCCTTCAGCACTGAAGTGAACATCCAGAGAGGCTGTGGAATTTCCATCCCTGAAGGTTTTGAAAATTTTGAGTCTCCTTGAGCAAGCTGACTGGAAGCTGGATAACATTTGCCCAGTTTTCAAAGAGGACAGGAAGGGTGACCCTAGTAACTACAGGCCTGCTAGCCTCACTTCAGTGCCTGGTAAGTTTATGGAAAAGATTATTCTGGGAGGAACTGAAACACACTTGAAGGACAAGGCAATCATTGGTCACAGCCAGCATGGCTTCATGAGGGGAAAGTCCTGCTTGTCAAACCTTATTTCCTTTTATGACTAGGTAACCCATCTTGTTGATCAAGGGAAGCCAGTTGATGCAATGTTTTTGGACTTCAGCAAAGCTTTTGATACTGTCTCTCACAGGATCCTTCTGGACAAAATGTCCAGCACACACTGGATAAACACGTCCTGTGATTGGTGAGCAACTGACTCACAGGTCAGGGAAGTGGAATATGAGCCAACAGTGTGCCCTGGCAGTCAGGAGGGCCAACGTGTCCTGTGGTGCATCAGGCACAGCACTGCCAGTCGAGGGAGGGGATTGTCTTGGGCAACACATTGCTAAAAGGATATAAAGCTATAGGAGAGTGTCCAAAGGAGGCAATGCAGATGGTAAAGGGCCTTGAGGGGAAGTCATACGAGGAGTGGCTGAGGTCACTTGGCCTGTTCAGCCTGAAGAAGAGGAGACATAGGTGACAACTCGTCACTGTACACAACTTCCTCACAAGGGGAAGTGGAGGGGCAGCACTGACCTCTTCTCTCTAGTGACCAGTGACAGGACCCAAGGGAACAGCATGAAGCTGTGTCAGGGGAGGTTTAGATTGGATATTAGGAAAAGGTTCTTCACTCAGAGGGTGGTTGGGCACTGGGACAGTTCCCCAGGGAAGTGATCACAGCACCAAGAACAACAGAGTTCAAAAAAAACTTGGATAATGCTGTCAGGCACTTGGTGTGATTCTCAGGGATGTCTTGTGCAGGGCCAAGAGTTGAACTCGATGATCCTTGTGGGTCCCTTCCAACTCTGAATATTCTGTGATTCTGTGACTTGATCATACTTTAGAGCAAAAAGATTGGAAAAGATGAACTATAGAGGTCCTTCCCAACCTAATTTGTTCATGTTCTCGGTGCATATCATAAGGCTATTTTAACAGCTTGTCAATCTGTTTCTTTCTGAGAAGTTCTGCCTCCATATTTTATCCTTGTTTTTCTGGCTGCTGCTTCTCAACAGCTTCTCCTCCTTGTCAAGCAGTTTTTCTCAATTAATAGTCCTAGATCTTTTCCAGACAGCATCAGCATGATATTTAGTCTGTCCACACTACACATCTTGCCAATAGCAGCAATTATTTTGCACACAATCCACATGGAAAATTTATGAACAGCAGCAACAGTACTCAATTCACCATTTTATGGTCTTAGGCATTCCACAGGCACAATCTACTACCTCAGATAACACTCAGTTTTTCTATAAAAAAGCTTTGCATATAAACAAATGAAACCCTATACTCTTTCAGAGCTTATGTTTGCTTTGAATACCAATAAACAATGCACCTTTTCACTTTCCATACCTGAGGAAATTGATTCTATTTGCAAGGCCTGCATTATATGATAAAACTGTAGTACCTTCCTATCTTATAGTGCCCTGCTGGAATAAATGAGTCCTACCAAAATGAAAAGAAAATCCATAGCAAGGGGAAATTTATCTTCTATGTTGAAGTAAATGGAAAAAAGTAAAGACAAGCTTCAGGAAAAATATCATCTGTGATTGTAAACAATAGCACATTAGACTCCATTATGACTATTCTTTGTGTTGTTTCTATGAACATTTTTCTAAGAATATACTATAAAGTTAAGAAGGATTCTAAAGCAATGAACAGGATCATGCAAATATAAGTTATGCCCTAACTTGAATAGAAGAGCTTGTTTTTGTCAGTACTTACTGTGTTCTGTAACACATCTGGCTGGAGCCTTAAATGCAGGACATTTCTTGTTGTTCAAATATACATGAGTAACAACTGAAGTTGAGGGTCGTAAATTTAAAGTAGTGTAGCCTTCATTATCCTCCATCTTGTCACACTTCTTCCCTGCACTGGCAGCAGCACCGTGGGAGCACAGAGGCGATGAGAAGGGCTCCCATTTCAGCATTTCCAGAGAAACCACAGAGGAAGCTGGCTCTGCTCTGATTAGTGTCATAGCAAAAGTGGAACATATTGAAAGCACATTAAGGAGTTAAAGTGGCACTGTCAAAGATGGGTATTTTCTTTCTGAATGTGAAGATGGGGAGTCTTGGTGTCTGGCTGGAACCTGAGGCTGTTTCATTTAACTATTCTCCTGATCCGACATCATAAACACAGCAAACATCAGGATTTTTTTTCCTCCTTAAAGTAATATGCTTTAGAAATAGTTGTAATTTTGAGTTAAGGTGTGAAAGATTCCTGTTCATGTGCCAGGCCACAAGTCTAAGACAACAGCTGCATGAAAAGCCTACATTTCCAAACTCTGTTACGAAATAAATGAAAAATCAAATTATTTTACAAAAATACACTGAAATAAATGCTAAAAGGGGAAAAGCTGAGCTGAAAGGATGGTGAGGACAGGAGCATGGTAGGATTCATGTGACCACTCCACTGCGTCAGAGACAGGCCAGAGTACACTGAGGACCTCTCTGCTGTCACTGTGACTTATCCATCCTCACTCTCCATCTCTAGCTCTTTGTAGTACCTTGCTCCAGCTGTAATTCTTCAACATCTACAGCGACCAATTCTCCTTAACAAAGCATTGCCCATATATGATGAGCCACAATGTGGCCACAGAGTGAGTCAGAAGGACATTGCAAGAGAGAAATTTCTGTGCCAGCTGTTTCTGCTGTTGTGTGCAAAGTTCAGAGTCTCCCATCACATAATGATATCAGCGGACTGGAAATACACTATAACAACTGGGCTGTTCTTCCTGCCTTGCTGTTCAGATGACAGATATTTTCAGAGCAGAAATATCTCTAGCTGCATGTATTTCTTGCCTGTATATCTTGACTATATGCAAAGAGAAGACACGATGGAAAGGTTGGAAGTAGTGTGTCCTTACAGCTTTGATACACAGAGAGGCATACAAGGAGTAGAAGTCACTACTCATAATATCCTCATAAAAATCTCATGCTAAATATGCTGCAAAAAGACACATCTATCAGGCCTGAAAACTCTGTGTTGGCACATTGAGGAAAGGGCTTTTCTGCATAACTGGAAGTCAAATGTGTCTGTGTTACTGAATTTTGTTGCAGATTTTCATGACAGTAACCTCTTCAGTTTTAGCAACAACTTTTCAAGCATGTAATAAATTGCCTTTAGGGAAACTTTTCTCTAACTTGATATCACTTCTGGAGAGCAAAAAAGGATGTAAAGTTATTTTCTTGTGTTATTTCAATAACAATTCAATGAGCAATCTGTTAATTAGATAACTTTTTTATTTGTTTGCTTTGTTGTTTTTTAACCACCTTTTAAAACAGGTCCTGCTACTAGAACAGGAATAGCAAAAGTGGTAAGACGAAGCTTCATCATCACGCGCTTTATTCTTGTAAGGATCTAGGGCAGGCA
>NW_008673858.1:0-1327 GCF_000695815.1 Acanthisitta chloris | reverse complement strand
CTGCTGAACAGACCTACAGCAGGGTCAGACCTGGTTGCATTCAGGGCTTGAAGAGCTCCATGATGGAGATGACACAAGATCTCTGGGAAGGGAGGTTCAATAACAAATAATTGTTACTTGCAAACTTTGGATCATCTGCATCGACTAAAGCACCTGGCAAATGTTAATTTAGCGAACTTAAGGGCATCCAAACAGAACAAAGCACTTACTAAGGTGCTGACTGGATTCTTTTTGGTCCAGCTTACAGTACATTTTGAGAAGATAGGGGAGTTGACTGACTCACAACAAAGCACTTACTAAGGTGCTGACTGGATTCTTTTTGGTCCAGCTTACAGTACATTTTGAGAAGATAGGGGAGTTGAAGGTGCTGACTCACAAGCCACAACACACCATTTCTTACAGGTTCTGGCTCACAAGAAACAACAAAGGACACTGAACTCTGTGACACTGAGAGTGTAGGATGGTCCATACAGCAGAGGAAAGTGCAGAGCACTGTAGTCTGTGTGCAGTTCACAGGCTGCAGTGGGAAGGTGCCTTTGGATTGTGGTGCAAATACAAGATCGCAAAGGAAAGGGGAAGCTCAGCTGTCCTAACACGTTTCGTTTGAGAGCAGTTACAAAGAGGTTTTCAACTTTGCATATGCAGTTTGGGTTGTTTAGAGATAGTCGTGGTACGTTCACTTCTTTTGCAAGTCCACACCGCCATCTGGTGACTTTTTCAGCGGCGACATTGGGAAGGTAGAAGCCTACAAGACCTTTTGGTCCTGGCACCGTTAGTGTGGGAGCAGTAAGTGTTGGGGTTCTGCTAGAAATCCTGGCTCTGCGGGAGGCAAAGAATGTGATCCTGGAGGCAACTGGGATATACTGGGAATGGCTTTGAGTGCGTGCTGGGTGAACTAGGATCATGTTGGGAGCAACTGGGATCATGCTAGGAGAAACTGGGATGTACTGGGTACAACTGAGGTCATGCTGGAGGTGACAGGGATCATGTTGGGAGCAACTGGGACCACACTGAGGGTGAGTGGCTGTGAGTAACTGGGATCATGCTTGAGGCAAGTGGGTTATACTGGGAGTGCCAGAAGCCTTAAATTTGGCATTGTGGGATGTCTGGAATACTCCAAGACAACCTGTAGGACTAACTGCAGCAGAGGTTCTCTTTGGGAGACACTTGTATATAAGAGTTGTATGTAAGAGTGGATAAATGCTTTGAATGTTTAATTTTTTCCCCCTTATAGTATATTAGCAGATGTGCTCAATTAAAACAAAGGGAGGACTGTTGGGAAATGCATCTGGTCCAGGCCCTGCTTTCAAACTGCAGATTGAGATGT
>NW_008673857.1:18697-20362 GCF_000695815.1 Acanthisitta chloris | reverse complement strand
GTGTGGCTCCGCGGTGCTGACGGGTCGTTACGGGGCTGCATTTTCCCTCCGCACACATCAGGGGGACAGAGGCACCCGGTGGCGTGTTTGTGTCTGGGGTCTCTGTCGCCCCCGGGGGAGGCAGTGCAATCCTCCTGCTCTGGTCTCGGCCTCACGCACTGAGGTGCAGCTCTTGAGATGACAAAGTGTGGCTCCGCGGTGCTGACGGGTCGTTACGGGGCTGCATTTTCCCTCCGCACACATCAGGGGGACAGAGGCACCCGGTGGCGTGTTTGTGTCTGGGGTCTCTGTCGCCCCCGGGGGAGGCAGTGCAATCCTCCTGCTCTGGTCTCGGCCTCACGCACTGAGGTGCAGCTCTTGAGATGACAAATTGATTAGGAGCTGCAATGATAAGGGGGGATGTGATGGGTTCAAATTGAAGGAGGGGACGTTTAGATTAGATATTAGGAAAAAGTTTTTTCCCCATTGGCGCAGGTTGCCCGGGGAGGCTGTGGCTGCCCCAACCCTGGCAGTGTTCAAAGCTAGGTTGGATGAAGCCTTAAGGAACCTGCTCTGGTGAGGAGGTGTCCCTGCCCAGGGCAGGGGGTTGGGGCTGGATGATCTCAAAGGTCAATTCCAACCCCTAAAAATCTATCATTCTATAATATGATTCTATGTGTGTGTGTGTGTGTCTGTGTGTGTGACTGCCCCACTCTGCCCCAAAACTCAGCAGGTGCGTCTGGTCCTGTGGCAGTGATGTCAACTTTAGCTTATTGTTTTTTAATTTCTTAAGGCAGCCCAGTGGGGAAGCTTCATTATGTGTGCGAGTGTTGCCCGTCTGTCTCCATGCCCCAGCCCGAGCAGGTGAGCCTGACCATATGGCAGATGCAGTGATGGGGACTGGAGGGCTTCTGCAAGCACGTGTTCAGGCCCACTGGGTGACACTCACCATGTGGCAAACACAGCCATGAAGGCTTTGGTGCAAAGGGGCTAATTATGTGTGTGAGTCCCCAGGGACCTGGCAGGCTGGGGCTGATCATGCGTGTCTCACTAATGCAGGGCTGAGGGGAAGCTTCATTGTACATCCTCAACGCTGACAACTCCAAGCTCTTGGAAGCAAGGGAAGCTTTGGGACAAGCACAGTGTTACAAGCACAAGCATCACACCTAGAATCGTGTACATGTGCATACGTGGGGGTGAATGCAGCCCAAACTGGGTGGCTGTTAGCCCTGAAACAGGGTGTACACGTGTGATGCTGAGCAATGGAAACAGGCAGGACTGTGTTTGTGGCTATGTGCACACTTAGGTGTTTGCTTCCTTAGATCTACTAAATTAATGTAACCTCATGTCAGTGACCAATGACTGTCAGTGAAACACTTAGAGCGTACAATTTTACCTGCCTTGATTTTTATCTTTCTCCTTCTAAAGTTCTGTTCTTTAAACATCACTTTACCTCTTTGTCTTCCTACCTGGTATGTGCCTTTTCTGCTCCAGTTCAGCTCCTCTTAACAAGACTCACGTGGATAATACCTGCAGGTTCTACAAGCTTAGATTTTTCTGTAGGGTCAGTTGCTTCCTTTCTCCCTGGAAGAGAGAAAGTCTGTTCCTTTTACAGCCCGGTTCATTCTTCTTTCAGTTCATAGTTCTCTGGTTATTTTTGCAGTGTCTATTTTTGTGGTTTCTCTT
>NW_008673857.1:15413-18663 GCF_000695815.1 Acanthisitta chloris | reverse complement strand
TCCCTTATCTGCCTCTCCACTCTCAGTATCTTACTTTAGTATTACATAAGCTAATTTAATATTACTTTACCCATATTTCTGTGCCTTGATGAAATACCTGTCTAAAGTGGTGTACCAAGGGGGCCATGTGATGGGGTTAGGAGGTACACCCTTGCACAGAAGAATATTGGAGTGTAGATCCTGTTCTTTCCTTAGCAAAGTCCATCTAGATCTGTGCTCTGGAAAAATATTTTCTAGACTTTTCCCTTTGCAGTCTTTATAAACTCTAGGTGGTCACTAGCATACTAAAAGGGTTGATTTGTCTTGCTGCTGACAGAGAGCTACAGTAAGTGCATACACCCCACAGACACATTCTCTCCCTTACACTCTCTCCAGGCTAGCAGATCACCCAGGTCCTGTGCTCTCCCTTGTTTGTTGCTGAGCAAAATGATCCTGGGACATCCTTCTTCAGAATATGCCACATATACTCTGATCTTTCTCTTCTTTCTTTTAGGTTCCCTGATAGCCATGTCCCATTCCAGCCCTCCTTCAAATAATTTCTCACATTACCTCTTCATTCCTTTATCTAACCTTTCCTTTTTCTTTCTTTTTTTCTTTTTAGATCTTAAACAGTTCTGTCCAAGTCTGCAGCTCTAGCCTGGTTTCTTAGCATGTCCCCATGTCCCCTTATTCCCTTTGTTCTACTTGCTATTCCAGCTTTAGTGTCCCCTCATCCATATTTCATTCCTATCTATTAATACTCATATAGCATTTTTCATCTGTAAATTTCTAAGAACTAAGTGCCTGTGGAGAGACCTTCCATATCAGTTCTTCACATGACCTCTTTATTCACATCTCTCTCAGACTCTCTTCTAATGGTGGCCACAAATACTAATCCAAAGGCCTTTTGCATCTAATTGCCAGTCGATTAACTCAACTCAAATACCTGGAAGAAGGTCTATTGAAAGCAGAGACATTTGGGGGAAAGCACTTTTTCCAGTCAAATTATCTCTTCTGAGTTAACACACTTGAAAAACCTAGAAATGCCACGCTCATTTTTTTAGTCTGAGTTTAATGCTATGTTAGAGTCACCTCACCAAGCTGAAGTGGTGTTAAATATAGATGATATGCAGTCTTTCCAAAAACAGTAAGATAATTTGACAAGAGAGAACTGGAAAGTTCATATAGAAAGTTCTTTTGGAAATAGAAAGATAACTGAATGGTGTAACTTGAATCAGGGCAGAAGAACGAGGGGAATGGTTTTCAGGAGAAGCAGTTGCTGATTTTAATTTGTGCATTTTCAGAGCACCTTAGGGTGCTCGTTAGCACAAAGACATGTTTGGCCCTTGTTCTTCCAAAGCCAACAATCTGATTTTTGGACATCACAAACCAACAAAGACTAACAGAGCACTGTTGCAAAACACTGCTGCCCTGGTTATCCTCACATTCGCTGTTTCAGCCCTGTTCCTTGTTCCAGCGTGTCCCCCCGCCTCCTTCTGCATCTTGGCAAGCAAAAGCTGCTCCACTTCTGTGGCTCTTCGCAGCTTATTCCCACCCCATCATCTTTTAATAGCCTATAGAGAAACCAACGGCTTCCCCCCACACATTTCATTCAGTAATAACTCTCTACTTGTTACATTTTCAAACCAGCACCTTCATGCTTTCCCTCGCTGCTGCTTCTCACTCCCACTCACCTAATTTTCCTCCTTCAAATCCCTCCCTAAAAATCTCCTGTGATGTCTACTGAAGGAATGATAATGAATCGTCAGCTGTGTGCCAAGATGAGTGTCTGTCATGGTGACTGGTCGTGTCTTACTCTGATGTGTCGTGTCCCACTGCTTGTGTTGGACTGACAGTGACTGGGAGCAGGTCCCTCTTTTCACTGTGCTCCTTATGGCTTCTGGGATGGGCCCTTAAAACCCATTATATAAACAAACAAAAATAAATTGAGGCAACGGAAATAAAAATGGAAATGCTGGCCAAGCCCAGGAAGATTAGACAATATTTCAGTTATGATTCATCAGCTTAGGTAAATTTACATAAAATTAATGTGACTGACAACCTCATTGCAAATATCGAGAGAGAAATTATTTTTCTAAATACAGATTTGTGCCATTTTTCTATTTATTTATAATCTATAAGGACTTGAGTATGTTTTACTTTTTTTAGCTGTGCTTGTATTTGAAACATTAGATATTCCATTGCTTGTTTATCTTTTGTTTGCAGCCTGCAGGGCTCTGCTGATTAAGGAACATAAGAAAGCATAATAGTGTAAGAGCAAAGACTTGAAGGGAGAAAAGATTTCTGATCACTTTTTCTTGAACATGAGGATAATTCAAATATGTTGAAGATCCAATGATTTGTGTTACACAGTCAATACTTCTGATTCAGCCTGAGGTGGCTGCTGTCAATACGGGTCTGTCGAAACCCCAAAGATCTTCCAAGAAAATCGATTAAAATCCAATTTTACAATGCTGATATTTTCAGAGTGTTAAAAAAATTGGAAAAAAACACCTTTTTTTTTATACATTACAAAAAAGCCAGTAAGGTGCAGTATTGATTTCTCACAAATGGTTTTTAAGTGACTGTTTGGGCTGGATGAGAATGAGAAGATGAAGCATCAACACGAGTTTGCAAGCATTTCACACCCCACGTGCATGGTGTGTGGTGTGGGTCTTCAAAGGGGGGTTCAAAACTCCAGGTGTAAATGCATTGTGTAGAAATCATATCATTACTTTTTTGTATCACTTTTCCCATGTAGAATAAAGTAGTGTAAGCATTCAAGTGTACATTCCATCTGTACTTCAGCTGTGACTACTGTCAGAGAAAAGGCCATGACAAAGGTTCAGCTACAAACAGGCCATCAATGCTGGCTGTGCGAGCAGAGCAGGTACCAAATTAAAAGTAAGAAAAGAAAAATGAAGGAGGAAAAAAAGAGAGAAAATCAGAAGTCTGGTCAGAGTTTTTAGCCAGGATGTTATGGTCTGGTGGATTCAGACAGAAAATTAAATCTGATAAAGAAAAAAGCCAAAATGAAAACCCAAAGCCCAGACCGAGGTAGCAAAAATGCTGGCTGTGCGAGCAGAGCAGGTACCAAATTAAAAGTAAGAAAAGAAAAATGAAGGAGGAAAAAAAGAGAGAAAATCAGAAGTCTGGTCAGAGTTTTTAGCCAGGATGTTATGGTCTGGTGGATTCAGACAGAAAATTAAATCTGATAAAGAAAAAAGCCAAAATGAAAACCCAAAGCCCAGACCGAGGTAGCAAAAGTGAA
>NW_008673857.1:0-15385 GCF_000695815.1 Acanthisitta chloris | reverse complement strand
TATAATCTTATTATTGTAACCTTGGTCCACTCGTTCTCCCAGCACTTATTGCTCTCATTAGTTATATAATATCTGAGAGCACATTGTAAATTTTTTGTTCCAGGACAGTATCTTTAATGTATTCTGAACATGCCTAGTATAACTGCAGAGGTTTATACAAAAATAATATTACCTCTTGGGTTTTTTCTGTATTATTTCCAAGCATAGGAAAAATTAAAATGCAGCTAAGTCTGGAAAGGTCAAACTGTACCTCCCTCATCCTGTGCATGATTTCAGAAATAATCAAAGAGTTATGCTGAGATAACTGATACGAAACCAGCGACACCATCATCACAAAACTGGGATCAATTTGTGCCCATGCAGGCGAAGCATCATCTCATTTCACACCTGAAAATATTGTTTTTAATTCTACATTTTATAGACATTTTGAACTGTTTGTTCCTAACACTTGTCCTCACGGATGTGCATCAATATTGTGTAATTGCACAGGGAAACTGTCAGCCTGAAGGAACCCAGCCTGGAAATGACAGCTGCATGGAAGGTGAGCAATTTGTGACTCCAGGATTTGGAATGCTATGTGGCTTTCCCACTCTTCCACAAGCACTTTTGGGCTTGTAAAAGCAGAGGACCAACTACCAGTGTGTAGTGCTTTCTCAGACACACGTCCTTGCTCTCTCACTGGCCCTCTAAGCCGGGCAGAGCTGATGAGGGTTTAGTTGCAGTGTGCACTTCTGCCCTGCATGTGTCTAGGACAGGAAGGAAAAGTCAGTGCCAGACACCTGGGTGCAGAATGGAAAAAGAAATGTTACCCAAGGCCATGAGTAAACCCTTGCAATTACAAAACTGAGGCTTTAAATTCTTTTCAGGAAATAACCTTCATTTCTAAGTTCCCATCAGAAAGGTATACACACGTACAGGATAAAAGTGCACTTTATCCGGGAAAGGTGAAGGGCTAAGTCAGTTCTTCTGGGATTTGAGCATGTGGATCAGGCCAGTTTAGAATTTCAAACATGAAGTATAATGCCAAGCTAGAATTCTATGCCACTCAGAGGCAGGTAGAAGGGGCCCAAGGACTCATCTACACTGGAACCCTGCAATTCCCTGGAAGCCCTCAGTGCAGAAAGCACTAAACATGCTGTAGCTGCTAAACATGCTGTTACTTTGCAGGTGTTTCCAAAGGGTCTGCATGATCCTGAGACAGTCCTGGTGGCAGTGATTACTACACTTATGCTTAGAAATTGAAATATATGCTTGTGTGATGCTTGAATAAAATTTTTGAAAATTATCTAATATCTAAGTATTAGTTTGTCATTGATATTTCTGTATTATTATGGACATTTTCAGTCTTGTGTTTATATATACAGATACATTTTGTGCCTTGCATTTCAATCATCTATAAACTTTACAGTTCTCTGCTATCTTTTAATCCCTTTCAGCATCTCCTCTGATAAAACTGTTTTACTGCAGCAGTGAACATCTGGAAAGATGAGACAGGTACAACAGAACTTAACTCAGGATGAACTGAATAATTGTTTGCTGCCTTGAAGCTGATTATTTGGCCCTCACATGAAATTTAATTCTCTAGAGGAAATGAGAATTCATAATAGATTTAGGAGCCATGTTGAATTCCATACTTTTAAAATAAATTCATGGGGTTTTATTAATCACAATTTCTTAAGGTACCAGTGGCACAGCAAAAGGAGCAGCAAATCACTGAGAGACAATCACTACATGTAGCAGCTGGGAGAGAGGAGGTAAACTGAAATGGCAGGAATTTACTTTAGACTGCAATAAGCTTCTGTTAGCTAACACATGGCAACTAATACATGATAAAATCCCAGTGCAGAAAGGCCATTTTTAGTTTTCACATTTGTTAGCAGATCATGGTAAACAGTTGGCTCACCCTAATATGCACTTGTCTTCCCTAGGTTTTTTTTCTCACACTAAGTGGCAAGGAACTCCTTTTTGCTCTTATCATGTACAAGTCCTACAAGTGCTCAGATAGGAGTGGAGTAGATCTATGCCAGTGTCAGCCACAAGGATGAGCAGTGTTTGTACTCCTTTTAGGAATCCAAGGAATGAACTCTGAGGCTGCAGGTAGATTGCCACTGGTCGTTAAGTTCGTGTGAGGGCTTGAGTTTGATGCACTTGAGCCTGTCAGCCCTTAAGGTCCTGGTTCACCTTTTGCCTCTCAGGTTTGCACTGCACTTATGCAGGAATGTTGCTGGTTTGCCAGTTACTCCATAAGCTGTGCAGTGCCACCAGAACAGTGCAAAATATTATCAATACTTGCCTTTAATAATAGTACAGTAAGGAAAACTCAAGCCCATAGCAGCATTCCATCAGCTTAGAGAAGGGATAATAAAGTATTAGAGCCATTCTCCAAGGAATCCAGGGTATAGAATAAAGCAAAATTTTGGATCTACCAAGGCCAACCACCTTCCCTCAAGAGTACAGGAAATAACATTGTTTGGTGACTCTAGTCCTAAATACTACCTGCTAGGGCAAAATAATGAGGATTCGGGAGGAAAAGGTCATTATGCCTCTAAGGACAATGTTGTATCTGATGATGGTCAGCAAGATGATCAGGGATTAGTGCTCCCCATGCAAACTCCAGCCTGACTACCATGAGATCAGCAGAGACCTGGCTTTAGCAGCATTAGAGAATCCTTACACCAAGACCACATTCATATTAACATTTTTAATCACCATTTTGTGTGTTTGAACACATGAAGCACACAGCGTCTTTTCTTTAATTTCTCTATTTTGTCCAAATAATACCAAATTCTAGATATTCCTGAACACCATGATTACCAAAATTGTTCCCTTGTTATAACAGCAATGCTGAGAAATGAATATTCAGTAAGATGTAATCACACCCAATTATGTGTCCCCAACCTTGAACTTAAAGAGTCTGTAGAAAAAATTACATTAACTTTTTAAAGTTTGTATCCATAACATCTTCTGCATTCTAAAGCTTCAGTGACCCTCACAGCCTGCAAACATTCTACCCTTCCCTGCAAGAGTTAGTGGCCCTAGAGATGAAAAAAACACCCTAGAAATTAAGATCTTAGGAAAATGAATAGGTATATATGTATTTGATCATAATCTGCAGAAATAATTTAATGTAATTGCTAACTAATCCATCTTGAAATCAAGGACAATTTAAAAATTAAGACATTAATATGAAATTAGAATAACTTGAAGTTTGGATGAAGGAAGTACACAGTAAAAATTGTAGTTACAGTAAAAAATGTAGTTACATGCCATGTTTATCTTTTAAATGAAGATATTTGGTGAAGCATATTTGGCTACACATTTGGTGAAGATATTTGGCTACTGCATTTCTTAATCCTCTGACCCATAAGGATTGGCAGTGAGACAGTGTTCCCACTAACACTTCTCTCCTTAGTTTTTCACATGGCATTGAAATACTACATTTGGGAACTCATTGACTCACTTAGGATGATGTCTGCTGTACCAGAGAAAGGAAGCTAATTTCATATTTTGAGTGCACACAAATGTGGTGGCAACTGAGGAATCAGGTCATAGAAAAAGAACCTGGAATAGAAAAGCTCTTAAAATTTTACCTGCCAGCAAGTAATGTTCCATTATAAAGGAGAAGGGAAGCTCAGGTATCCTGAGGGTCTGATTAAATAGTGGACACAGAAGTGTTCAGGACAGCTAACCTTGACCATTCCTGAACATGTCCCAAAATTGTAAGGGGTAGCTGAGCTGCTCACAAACCAAGCACAGTATCTGCAATTTGCCAATGTCTATAGAGGAGGGCTTCCAAGTAAATTCCACCTTTGCTTCAAATTCTGTGCTGAAAACTGCAGGACTGGACAATACAGCAGGGACCCCATCAGCCACCTAAAATTATACCATCCTGATGGGGTCATATGTGACCTAGCAATCACTTGAGAATCCCACTATAGAGCAAGGAACTGATTTGGTTTCCCAAGTCTCAAGCTGGACCATCAGGACCTCCCTCCCATACAGTAAGCAAGAACTTACAGGGAGCAGCTACAACCAGCCAATGAACCCAAAAGTGACAGAAATGTGGGCAAAGTGTCCCAGTGTGGCATTGCACTCTGACAGAGATTCACACTAGAGGCAGGATTTAAAGCAAACACAAAAATAGATGCTATTTAATTAGGATCTTCACAGAAAAACATCTGGTATAATTGGTTAAGGGGAAGTCTTTACTCAGACATTTATTGGGATATAAACAATGTCCAATTGTAAACGCTAATTAAACAGCAGGGCTAAGGTAACAGAGAGTTTTGCCTGCCTGACTAGGATATAAGGTTTATAATCCATGATGTTATGGGACAACAGCAAGAACAAATAATTGTGCATCCAAAAAGTCAATTATGCCCTTCTTTTTGTAATGACATGCTCCAGAGGTCAGAGAATACTTTGTCTTTAAGTAACATAGCCAGTTTTCGATAGAGATTGAAGCCTGATTGCTGTTTGGTGTTTGTTAGGAAACTGACAGCAGCAAAATGAGCCTGGCGGATATTCCACTCAGTTTGGCAGTATATTAGCCCATCACTGTGAAGCTCCAGGCACTCTCATGCCCTTTGGTTTCACAGAACAAATTCTCTTGATTTTGAGCTATCTGGTCTACAGCAGTTTCGTAGGAATTCATATCAATGACCATATATTATTTTAAAATGTCCTTTAAAGGATAATTTACTTACATGTAATAGAGATACTTATCTACATAGTTGAACTAATGCAAATTCAGTGGCAGATACACACACATCCACATGTGTATCCATGTGGCAAATCCATCTTGCAGATCTTCTTCAGACCTCCTGCAATGGATGCTGCTTGGCTTTACCTAACCCCTTCAGATTGCCCCCAGGTTATTCACAGGAAAGTCTCAACCTTCTGCAGCATCTGCGGCGTCGTTACTGCTTGGCAGGACTACACCTGCCATTACAATCCCTTTAACTGCAGTCTCTGTAACAAAGACAATTCTGCTTTATTAAGTTCTTTCTTACTTCTTTGTACTGGGGGAATGACATAAATCTGCAAATTGGAAGAAACTTGAGAGGTTTAAAGGTTGGGCATATAGAATCATAGAATATCTCAAGATGGAAGGTACCCATAAGGATCATCAAGTCCAACTCTCTGCTCCTTGCATGACTACATAACACTAATCTATGTAACTAAAAGTGTCACCTTCTGTGAAGAGAGAGGGATGTTTTCCATTGAATGTCAGTCTAGGCACTAATATAATCTGTGGGAATTAAGAAGCATCATTTGTCACATACTATGAATAAAGTAGAATCTTAAAGTAGAGAACCTCCCAAGAATCATAGAATCATAAAATTTAGGGGTTGGAATGAACCTTACAGGTCATCTAGTCCCAACCCTCCCTGCCCTGGGCAGGGACACCTCCTCACTGGATCAGGTTGCTCAAGGCCTCATCCAGCCTGGCCTTGAACACTGCCAGGGTTGGGGCAGCCACCACGTCCCTGGCCAGCCTGTTCCAATGTCTCACCACCCTTACAGTAAAAAACTTTTTTCTCACATCCAACTTAGACTTTCCCTCCTTTAGTCTGAACCCATAGCATATTCCCCTCATAGGGAAGATGCTCCAGTCCTCTTATCAACTTCATGGCCTCCTCTGGACTTGCTCCAACTGTTCCATGTCTTTCTTATGTTGAGGACACTTCCCAACCCGTGACACCCACAAGAGCTTTATGTCTTTCATGTGAACACTAATAAGACTTTTTTTGGTAACAGTTACCATGACACAGGATAGGCTACAGTGCATTTGCTGCACTTTCCAACTGTGGCCATCAAACAGCTTGAGTTCTGTGAGAAGGCTGCAGGCTGAGCAGTGATAGACAAATGCACTGAAATTTTGAGCTAGTTTATAACCTTTTAAAATGCACATAATTTTCTAACGAACTAAATACCTGCAGCAAGTGGAAAAACTAACTCAAAAAACTTGTAATGCTTCTTTTTTTTTAAATTCATAACCTCTAGCAATATATTATAATGAGCAGTAGGCATAAAACTATGCTCATAACCTTCAATGTTTTCACAATAATTTTTACTTTTAATAATTTAATTTATTGCATTTTAGATTTGAAAGTAGCAAGGACAATTTCAAACGAAAACTTCAAAACCAAGATACAACCAAAGACTTTTTCAGGATGAAAGAACACATGTAAGGAGGATCAAGACCCTACAGTGAGATCAGCTATTAGCTAATTAAATATGTGACTAAAATTCATCATTTTAAATAGCAGCAGTATTGATGGTGAGGAATCTGGTAAGCAAACAAATGATAGTGGATTTTTTTTTCATATCTTCAGAGAGAAACATTTATCTTAATAAGATTCACTGTGCCATAATACATGTGAAATAAGTCAATGTCTGCTAATTAAAGGACATTGTCAACCTGATTTTCCAAACAGCTAATTAAAATACGTAGCATCTAATACAGCCCTTCTTGCAAAATATGCTCTGTTTAAAATATACATCCCTGTAAAAGTTACTTGTTTTTCTATTCCCTTGTGTTTGCCTTTTTAATTGGTTTTTCAAGAAAGGAGGATCTGCTGAACTGAGGTTCTATTTCTGTATCAAGTTCCATTGATGCACATCCCTGTGCTTGCACAGAAGCCCAATGATTTGTAGGTCTAAAAGGCTGTACAGACAAACAATGACACTAATCCTAAGGGTTTGCTGTTGTTTTTTCAGAGGTGACAAGATTTTTCCCTCTCTTGTTTTTTTTTTTGGGGGGGGGGGGGGTTTAGATAGTCTAGATGTTACTTGCATTTTCCAAAAGAAATGTAATTTTCATATTGATGAGGAATCTTTAACCTTCCATTTTATAGATTACATTAGTTTCTCAGAATAATCAGGCTTCTCTGCTTCTTATGCTGATTCTGTAAGTAGCTTTTTCAAGAGAAAGAAGTTGTTGTAGATCTGTCAGCAAGGCTCTGGGAGTAGGAGGATGTTTGGATTTCCGGCATATTGCAACGCAGTTCTTGGCCACCAGCAAAGCTATGTGTGTGAATCTCATTTTATATCCGTTGTTTGCAATACCACATATTTTAAGAGACATTTGAAATAGTCTCTGTACTCCTAATCACAAATCAATCCCTAAAAGAAGATGAGAAAGCAAAATACATACCTTTACGGTGCTCACGTCATGACAGACTGTGGATGAAACAATGCTGTCATGGAAATAAAATCAAATCAGTTCTGTCTTGAACAATTTAAGTCTGGATTCAAAGTTCTTAGCTCAAATCAGCCTATTGTTTGCTATGTTTGGGTTTTTTTCTTTCTAGATACAGATTGAACAGTATTTTCTATGACATACTTTTTGCATTAAAACATTATTAGCCAGTTAATCTTATTAGTCAATTTTTTAATCTATTTTAAAATGTTTATTTCTGCAGTGCAGAAATCTGAGACAGTAAATTATGAACTCTGTGACTGCTAATTATTTTCAAACCTGGAAGTATACAGAGCTCATCTGCAATTCAGATTTGCATTATTTTTTGCTCTAAAGATTGCCCAAGTCACCACTCCCACATTTCCCCTTCTTTTCCATCCTGGACCAGTACAAATAAAACATCGTTTTCCCAGCCAAGGCATATGCAACATCCTTCAGAATGCGTCAGAGCAGATCCTCCATCAGCCAGAGGAATCACTGTGTTAACAAAATGAAGTCCTTCCTGCCCCAGGCAGCACAGAACAAGCTTGGGATTTCCACACATTTTGTCTTCTCCAGCAGAGAGGTGATTTTAGCATGAGTTACCTAACACATGATAAACACTACTTTTTTGTTCGTGTACCTGTGCCCTCTTGTAGGCAAGTGCCAGCTCCTGGCAAATTATAATGAAAGCTCAGAGGCTGACCAGAGGCTTTGGCAACGCCTACAAAAAAC
Source organism: Acanthisitta chloris (assembly GCF_000695815.1). Taxonomy (NCBI): domain Eukaryota; kingdom Metazoa; phylum Chordata; class Aves; order Passeriformes; family Acanthisittidae; genus Acanthisitta; species Acanthisitta chloris. Next base: position 7,467 of record NW_008673857.1, on the reverse strand, counting down.
AGGACATGGAATCCAATCCCTTCCATTGCAAATAACTGCAGAATAAAAAGGTAACTGAGAGTTGTGTTGGCAATGACTTGGGAGGGCAAAATAATTTTCACTCTTCTATAACTCTCTGCGTTCTGCAGTGTTAACAGGAGTTAAAACCTGGTTTAGTCATTAAAGTAATCAGGTATGAATCAAAGAAACCTCAGGAGATGCTGTTGTTGAGAAAGCAGGTATTATTTTCACACAAACAAGCATTTTCCTCATCCTAACTTCATCTTAATGGGTATATATCTTTAATAAACAAACCCATTATTTTGAATTGTATCAAGAAATTTCCATCTGTAATACCGCTGAAACAAAAAATACTAAAATGCTGAAAGCATTTTGGTTTTTTTTTTACACATCTAGCATGTTCATTGCCATAATGCAAGATTGTAAATGCCAAAAAAGTGAAGCAGTGATCTATAATTTTAAAATGCCAGTGATTTCCCAGCTGTCACTGATCTTGGAAAATTTCCCCAGTAGCATGTGGAGATCAATAACTGTTTACAGACTTTTTAGTCCCAGTTTAGAGGGAGTGTATCACTGTGGACTATGTCAAATCTCTTAACTGTGAAGTGAAAGACTGATTTCACACTTAAATCTATCCAAAAGCCTATAATGCTAAAGAAAGGCAAGAATGATGATCCAGGGAACCACTGCTTGTCCTCTGGGACAATAATGGTGCAAGTCTGCAAGAGCCATTCCTGAAGGAGAAAGAAAGGTGATTAGAAGTATCTAGCATAGATTTTCCAAGGTTTGGCACACTTGACCAAGACTAATGACCTTCTGTGGTGAAAGGACAAGATGTGCGACAAAGAGAGAGCTGTAGACATTGCCTGCCTTGAGTTCAGCAAGACTTCCAGCACAGTCACCCACAGCACACTTGTATCCAAGCTGGAACATTACAGGCAGATGGGCAGACTGCTAGATGGGTGAAAATCTATCTTAACAGCCCCAATGGCTAAAGAGTCATACTCTGCCTGACAACTGGTTACCAGTGGCATTTCTTGGGAGCATACCCTTAGACCTACATCAGGGAATATCTTTATCAGTGACCTGGAGGAGAACATAGAGCACAACTTTGTCAGGGCTGCAGAAGGCACCAAACCAAGGGATGCCATCAGCACTCTCGAGATCAGAATTGCCATTGAGAGGGATGCACACAGGCTGGACCAATAGAAACCTCATCAAACTCAGCAAGGACAGATGAAGAGTCTTGCAGTCTTGCAGAAGAGTCTGGGACAAAGCACCCACTACAATGGGACAGGATTAGACTGACTGGCCGCAGAGCAGCTCTGCTGAACAGGACATGGGGTCCTAGTGATGTTGTGCACTAAGCATGAGCCAGCAGTGCACTCTGGCAGCAATGTAGGCTAACAGCATGTTGTGCTATCAACAGGTGTACACACGGTACATTGAGAGATGTAATTATTCCCTTTTTAGTCTTATTCTTTATATTATTAGTATCTGGAGTACTATGTGCCATTTGGGGGGCCCTGTACAAGAAAGATGCTGATAAACTTCAGAAAGTTGAGCAGCCAAGCACCAAGGTGTTTAGTGGGCTGGAGCACTCACTCTGTGAGGAAAGCCTAAGAGACAAGGGCTTAGTCTGGAATCATAGAATCAACCCGGTTGGAAGATACCTCAAAGATCATCAAGTCCAACCCTACTGTGGTTACTAGACCATGGCACTAAGAGCCACATCCAGTCTCGTCTTGAAAACCTCCAGGGATGGAGAACTGACAGCTTCCAAAACACCTAAAACCAACCTGCCCATAGTAAAGAAGAGGCTACCAAAAAGCTGGAGTTAGGTTCATTACTGAGGTGCAACTGGACATAATAAAAAAATTTGCCAAATAGAAGTATATTTAAGCACTTGAACAGGTTGCCCAGAGAGGCTGGGGAATCTCTGTCCTTGCAGGTGTTCAAAACTTCATTGCATCGAGTCCTAAACACAAGGATGTGATTTCAGTGTTGGCCCTGATCTGAGCAGGAGTTTGCACTAGAAAGCTTCCAAAGGTCCCTTCCCACCGAATGATTCTACGATTCCAAATAAGAGTCTTTTCAAAGTTAGACTTTGCCATCCATCCTATCCTTAGGGTTGCCCCTTTTCATGTGTAATTCTGGGCTGATCTCAAAAGTATGTAAATTAACATGTCCTCCTCATCCTTGTAGCTCAGAAGGAGGTTTCATGTGAAAGCAGGTAAGGAATTTGTCTCATAGAACCTTTCTTTTCTGAATCCAGATGACTTCCTATTTGATATTCTTCAGAAAAGGTACTGAAAAATAGTCTTATCTTTCATTATGTCTCTTTAGAGCTTATTCATCAATGGTTTTAGTTCTGGTAGATCAATTCTTTTCTATGCCCATCCATTTCTCAGTTTTCTGTTTTGTCTAATTTTTCATCAGCTGAATCTCTTCCTTGCATAACTGAAATATGAGCTATGGTTTCACATGCATCACTGTGTCCATAACTGAGCATTAATTGGATAAGAAACTGTGATGCAAATTGGTAACAAGGTATGCTATACCCCAACACTGTAAAGAAATGTGGATTTTGAACTGTTCTCATGAAAACCAAAGTTTAATTACATTACTGCATTTAATGATGTCAGACATACTGCAACTAGTGTCCTTTACAACCTTAGGTTTTATCTCTTCACAGTTACATTCATACTGCAAGCTCCCTGGTTAGTAAATAAGACATTGCAGGCAATCCCCAAAATGAACAATAACACTGCAGTGCAGTCATTTGTTACAGGATTGCACATTCTAAATGTGACAGTATTTAGCAAACAGTAGAAATGTATACTGGAAATGAACCATATATTTTCTCCCTAATTCCTTTAGTAAGAGTGGTTAAACACATTAAATTGTGCAGTTTCATACCCAAGGTCTTATTTCCTGCATTCTCAAAGACTGCCTTGAAGTATTTAAATGTGTAGCATTGTGAAGAGAAAAAAAAACAAACTGTAAGGAAAATTTACAAACATACGAAGTTAAAGTGGCCACTGGAATTCTCCAAATCTGTGCAATTAAATAGGATTTCTAAAATATTATGAGTATCCAAAATTATTAAGCATGAAGATAGCCAAGAGCCTGTTTGGGGGCAACTCTAGCATACATTGGGGGCTTTGCCACAAGCCAAAGCCAAGGACCAACTCCTTTTAATCACATGAGGAAATCCAGCACTCTTCCTGAGGTGCAGTACTGTGTCTATCAATACAGGAAGCAATTTAAACCTATTCAAACAAGAAAAACATCTTAAAAGTCCAGAAAGGTAATAAACAAACACCATCTTCTTCTGCTTTATCCTTGTACTCTTTTCACTTCCAGCTGTGCAAACTAGAAAAAGTAGCAAGTTGGGCTAGCAGTGGAAGACTCACCAAAAAACAAAGATATTTAAATTGGTATAAAAAAATCAATACTGCGATACTGACTGTTGAGGGCAGAGCGAATACAAAGTCATGTGGCTCTGAGGCCTGATCTTTTAAGCTGCTCCTAATTAAATGCAGCTTTGCTCTTAGTGGATGCTAAGAGCTTTCCAGGTTACTGCCTGTATTAAATGAAAATTAGATACTTATCTGTATGCATGTTGCAAAGTTGATTGAAAAAAGATAATGTGTGAAGACTGTGTCAAAAAATAATATTGCTGATTCATTCTAATATGCTTAGACATTCCTGAACTCCGATGGTTCATCAGTACCTCATAGGATAGGTCATAATCCTTAGCAGATAAATGCTTAATCCGAGATAAATCGTTATAAATCCAAATGAGATTAGACCTTTACCAAAATATCCAACGAGCGGTGTAGAAACATGTTTGAGTGACTGCGATACATCAGTGGGAGTCACCGACTACATTATGGAGAGGATTGCAGAGAAGGTGCAATAATAGTTAAAAGCAAAGCAGAACTGCACTGATGGGCACCACTCGGGGGCTGGTGTTGAGTGTTCCTCAGCAGCCTTCCCTCCTTAACAATATCCTTCTGATCTGGGAGGCTTCATGGTTTACATCAGTGTTCTGTCAAAGTCACCTACTTTCTGAAACAAATGTTTTATTTATCTCCTCCTTCCCACTCCTACTATTCCGAATCTGAATAAAACCTGCAGGAGCCTTAAGGCTAAATCATTCAGTAGGATCCAGTGGCATTTTCATCCCCTCTGTACTTGGTAGCTTGTGATATCCGGATGACTCGTTAAGTGTTTACAGTAAAGCACATCTTTGCATAGCATTGTATAAAATCAAAAAGCCTCCTTTACTAAAATTCACAGTGCTGTGATTGACTTAATGCATTATGGCCAGAGCTGGACAAAAATATAAGGAAAATTGTTTGCTGCTAAAATCGGAGATTTCTATGGAAGTCTAGACTCTTTACCTGGAAGGAATTCCATCTGCCTTTATATGTGACACAAATACAACCTCTTGACCTGCCAACTGTAAACAAAAAGCTGCTGTCTTGAAGCAGAAGCATTTCAGCTACATTTCAAAAAGTTTTTCCTGCTGTAATAATAAAACCTCCCAGAAATTCTCTTCTAAGAAATTGTGTTGCCTTACATTCAGCGATTTAGGGAAAAAAAATCACTACTTAATAAATTGTAACCTGGATTAAATGACACTTGTGAGCGAAGCTGCCCATGTTCCATTAGCATTACTGAGCACACTCGGAGTCGTGATCCTGGGACATTGGATTCATGGGAGTTTTGGCTGTGTGAAGAATTAAAGTTTGTATCTGATGTCCTTAAAGCCTTTGATGTGTTTATAGCTTTTATAGGTCAGTTGCAAAGACAAGCTTTGTAATGGCTTTCTACACTTAGCCTGGAAAAGCACTTACACTCTCTTTCCGTCGCTTAAAATACAGAACTATTTCATTCTGACAACATTTGCTATTTGTTCTGAACACAGTGTGTGCATTACCCATGTATTGACTCAGAGTGGGCAATTTCATCGCTGTGCTCTGACGGCACAGTGCAGCCACCAGGCGCTGTCACCGTCTGACTTGAGCTGGCCCTGCTGTTTCATCGTCAGGTAACGTATCCACAGGTCTGTGTTAGGGTTGGGATTTTAGCAGTGACCTGGGTAAGCCCTTCCCACTGGCAAATCCCACCCCTCCCTTCAGCCTAGATTCTGAACTTCAGCAGGTGCTATTGTTGGTTCTCGGGTTAGACAAAGGAACGGGGAGGGCTGTGGGAGGAGCAGTGCAGGTTGGGTGCTCAGGTAGAGAGAGATGCACACAAAGCCACACAGGTGCTGGTCTGGTGCACCTGCAGAATGATCTCTCACGGCCTGTGAGACGAGGCTTCACGTCACTGTCATTGCCTACAACATCCGACTCATTTTTCTGAGGGAGAAATGTAAGTTCTTATTTTAGAGGGCGTTTTTCTTGTTCATTTTGCTATGTAACTAAGAAATGAAGTAACGTGAAAATGAACTAAATCTTTTACTTAGCATAGCACATCCCTAAATCATGCATTAGCAGCATTCAGTCCTAAGAAACATTCACATTTCCTCATGTTTGAGCACATCTACCTAGAATTCTCTTTTCAGAATAACTATGTCAGGCTTTACACTTCTCGAGGGTACAGAAGACATTCCCTCTGACTATTTTCAGTTACATTTTTCAACAGCAGTTAGGAATATCCTGTGAATTGAAACTTGTATCATCAAGCAAATGCCACATAATGATCATCAGTTGTACAACAGTGCAGACCTTTTGCTATGCCTGTGGAGAAATATTTGCACTGTAACTACATCCAGTAGGAACTATAAAATGGTAAATGCAAGGTTTTGGAGTATTAAGTTGAATTTTAAGTCTTTTTTTTTCTCTCAGAAACCTAAGCAAATAACTGAAATACTGAACAGTGCAGGCTTGGTATACTGTAAATAAAAAAGCTGTGTCAGAGATACCGTTTTCTTTAGGTGTAGAGCTTCAAAGTGAACTGCTCGTAGAAAAGTTGTCTAATGGGGTGATACCTTATCATTTAATGGATTGATGCCCTTTTCCTGACTGTTGTTTGCAGCTAGACTTCTCAGTTTTTCAGAATATCAATACGTCTTCAAAAGAAAGTTGTAGAGGCTGCAAGTCAGGAAGGATTTCCATCATTCTGTCAAAGCACACAGAAAGGAAAGATACAGAGCACCTACAAGTACAGCAACACCACTTTGGTTCAGAGAAAAGTATTCTGAGACCAGAACACTGGTTAGGGGAAGATGATTTTCAATATAAGACAGTACACTGAGAAAGTCAAACTTGTTTACAGGGGGAAAAAATCATCTTAATTTAGCTTTGCCTGCATTTCTGACAATGGCATTTCATATCTGCTCTTTATAGAGTAATTCATGTGTTTTAGGGGATGCCTAAATCACAGGTCTCTTCCCTATGTGATAGTCTGTCTCTAAAACAAGGGGATTTGGACCAAACTAATAGACAGATGAAGCCAAACAAACAAATTGCTGCTATGCTAATTTCTGAAACAGATGGCTCTGATCCAGCATTTGCTGGGAAATGCAATTCCTTGTCAATCTAACACAGAATCATCTGTATCTCTGTATATGTATAGCATATAGGTAGAAATCTGGCTCAGGATACTCCGCCCACAGCTAAATTTATACACAAAGAACTGAAAATCAAAGTGCATAAACAAGTACCAATCCTGCAGTCCTCACTGGCAGCGAAGCCTGGACCCTGTTTTGAAGTCCCAGGTACAGATCTTCAAAGGCACGAGATGTTTGGGCTAGTGTTGCCTGACTTTGTGCTAGAAATACCCTTGAAATTAATGCAAGTGGTATCCATGGATTATATACAGCATTAGAGCAAACCAGACAAACCACATTACAAACTTTTAACTTTCTAGACTCGAGGTATTTTATTTACATGTCTGAGGTTTTGCCACTTAAATCCAAGCTCCCTGGATTAAAAAAGTCAGTAAAAATTTAAATAGTCAGTAATAACATAAATAATGTTGCACCCAGATTCTCAGCCAGGCCACACAGTTTGCCTGCGTGGCTAACTCTGCTTTCTCACACTCCTGTCTTCCCTTTTGGTGCATCTCCAGCTAAATTTAGCCTAATGTCAGGAATGACCTACCCAGCGAGGAAATAAAACTGTTTGAAAAAAAAAAAATATAGGACAAAGCTTATGTTTGAAGGGAAAGCTTCCCACAACCTTCTATTTGCGGCTCACCACCATAACATTTGTATTTGTGCCAGCCATTTACAGGCTGATAAAAAAAAAAAAAAAAAAAAAAAAGAGGCTTTAGGTTAAAACCTACTGGAAATTGGTTCTTTATGGGCGAGGGTCATCAACCCGCGAAGGGACGAGGAGGGGGGAGCGGGGGGAGAGCAACACAAATCCCCCCCTGCCTGCTGCACTTGGATTCTCATTCCCACAGCCTGAGGCACCTGGATGCGCTGCGAGCGAGCGGGTACGTTTCCCC
>NW_008673856.1:27907-57089 GCF_000695815.1 Acanthisitta chloris | reverse complement strand
GAGCCGCGAGGTGTCAGCGTCCTCCTGCCGCTTCTGGACCTGCCCCGCGGGACTCGGGGATTTCCAGTGAAACCCACGGTACACCGACCTGATCTGCAGTGGCACCGGGGCGCAAAAATTGGCTAGGAGATTGCGAAAACCTGTTGGATGTCGTACTGGTGGCTTAAGTACCGGTGTCCTAAAAGGATCGGGTCCGACCGACCTCCCACGTTCACTCCAAGTTTGTGTTTTCCACACGAGCAGGGGATTTGGATGCTGTAAAGGTGTCATAGGATGGGAGATAGCAGAGTGAGATGCACCCTCGGTGTGCTGTCCCGTCCGTGGTAAGCTGCACTACCTGTCAGGGCAAACCATGAGGACGTGTTTTCAGATTCCGTGAAAATTTTCCATTAAAGAGAAGCATAAAAGCAATGAAGGGTTACTGATACAGCGAGAGCTTTTTTTTTTAACCTATATGGGTAGTGATATGCCTTGGTTACTTTAGCAGGACTGAGTATATAAAACAGCTCGTGCCCTTTGTTTCTGAAATCTTTGGTTTAAATGTAATCCAGAGGTGAAATTCTATTTATTTCAACTCAGTTATGTTACTGCTGCAGATGTCTCGTGCTCCACCAAAGCTCCGAGTAGACAATCGCGGACAAGAGAACTGTAAACAGCAGAGTGTATTTCATAGGAGACTTGGAAGGCATGGGGGAAGCTGTAGAGCAGGAGAAACTTTTTGAAAAGCAAGTTAAAAAAACACACCCCAAAAAAAAAAATTCTACCAAAAATCCAAGTGTGGAAGGCAAGAGAAAAGAAGGAATGTTTTTGGTCTTCCTTAACAGGCAGCTTGCAGAGTCAACGCTGGAATGGGAATTGTCCCCAGCTGTTACTAGCTGGGTGGTGGGACAGAGGATATGAGCCTGCAGGACCACAGTGCAAGCATCACTGGGGTAGGAAGGGAGAGCAGTCCTTTGATATTTGCTTGTGTCTGGGCAAGCGAAGTTAATGAATAATTAGCTTGGTCCAGCCAAGACAGAGCACTATGGCCCTTAAATTTGACCAGAACCAACACAGCCCTTTGATTCTGAAGATCTGACTCACATTTCATGAAAATTTGAGTTTGGCTATAAATTATTTCTGCATTTAGACTAGGGACTTGGAATCTGGGCAGACCTTTCCCGGCTTGTTAGGGATCTGGTGTTTCTGTTAACATGAAAAACAACTATAGTATAGCCTTAGGAAAGGTCAGTCTATACAGATCAGGTGAGGAATTGGGTGTGCTTACTGAACAACACTAGAAATTTGGCTGGAATGGACTGGTTAGGGAGACGATGAGAACATGGCCTGTAACCACTGGAGCAAGCATTCCTGAGGAGATGCTTCTTACCTATTGCCCACAAATCCTATGAAGATGAAGGTGTTGCATCACAGGTTCATTTTGTTAAGTTATCGCCGGCCTGGTGTCTCACCTTTTGGGTGAATTTCTCATCCACCTAATTTGTGCACTGGTAGAATGGAGGCAACTCTCCTCCATACCTCTGTGAAACACTGCTAACTCCTAAGTCACCAGTTTAGTGCAAAAGCATTGTAGGTATCATGTGGGAGAGATGAAGATCTCTGACTTAGCAGGTTAGAAGAGCTCTGTAAGTGACAAAGCCATGCACAGGAAAAGCATCAGGTCTTCTCTCTTGCCCCCTTTTTTATGTTGGTTTTTTTTTTCCGCAAAATACTTGTTGAGTTCTAGAACATTTTGTGTCATCAGAAGAGTGACTGCAGCAAGAGCCAAAAACACATTGATTGTAATCGGATGTCCAGGCTGCCATTAGTGCCCATAGCTGCTCTACAGATCTTACAGTCACAGTGGCTGTTTCACATATTCTTTGGAGAATTGTCTTGGATCTGCACAGATAGCAGTGCAGGAAGTACAGCTTGGGAAGTGGGCCTGCCTAACAAGGAATGAATCGGCCCATCTCCCATATGACAGCTAAGAAAAGTCTTTTGAGGTGCTTTCATCTGACTTGAAAGCTGCAGAACAAGGGCTTTATCTCCTTCCAGGTTTGCTGTGGGTTTGTGGCAATGCCTCGGAGCCAAAAGAGACTTGTTTGTTTGTTTTCATGATAATTTCCTGGCATTGTACCATGCCTTATGGCATGCCCTTGGCTTTCTTTGTTTGGACATGAAATGAGTTTATTCATAGCAAAGCAAATGTGAAGGTGTCAGCATCTAGTAACAGTGGATGTGTATCCACTATTTTCTCCAGCACTTGGATGCATTTTGTAACTACACCTTGAAATATAATATAAGAGGCCTATAGTGCTGAGCCTGAGTCTTCCTGGGGCCCCAGCTTGGATGTTGCTTGCTTGTGAGACCTTGTACCACAGGGCGTTGCATAATATAATGCTGACCAGACTAGCTGTGTCCAGTTTCCACTATCTTAACTTTCTGCAGCATTGCATAATTAAGAAAGGAAGGAGGTTTATGGAGATAGAAAATGCTTAATTGTCAAGGAAGGACATAGAGGGGCATAATTCCTTCCCAGAGCATTTTCTTCCATCTGGAGTAGGGTCATGGCTGCTTTTAAAACTACAGGAATGCTTTCCTGATATAACACTGTGAAATTACAAGAAATTTGAGTTAGATTTGGTTTTCCATGGTCCTGACATGGAATTTTAAACTGCAATTCTTACCCCTTTGGGCCTGCAGGTAAAGGCATGGATCTCCCAGTCTTGGAAGTAACTCTACTTGAGGCCAAAATACCATCACTTTCAATTAGACATCAAAGAATCACAGGGTAATCTAGACTGAAAGGGACTCTGGAGGTCTCTAGCGTAAACCCCTTGCCTAAGCCAGTACAAACTCAAAGGCAGATCTGATTGATCAGGGCTTTCTCCTCCCAGGTTCTGAAAATCTCCAGGGACATGCTTGGAGCTGCCTTTAAAATCCCAGAAAGCATCATGCTGCTGCTAATCAATGCCCTGAGACAAGTGAAGGAAATACAAAAAATAGAGTACAAACATGGAAATCCAACAGTGTGACTGCAAAGATGAAAGAATCACAGAGCCCAAATGAGGTGCATATGTACTATTTGCCTCAATGCTGTTGGAAAACAATTACTAGAAGTGCCCTGAAACCTGCTTTTGACTTGTTGCTGTGATGTGATCGAAAAGAATCAGAAATACTGTGCCAGTATTGTATCACTGGTGTCTGCCAGCCCGCAGATGGTGGATGGTGTCTTTGTTGGGGTTTGTAGGCACTAGGTTTAGTTCATCTGAGGTATACAAACATTGCTTACATATAGGCCTGGTCCTAATAGTGAGATACTTAGCTTTAAAAAATATAATGTGCCAGCCTAAGAGTTTTGGCAGATGAGAGACATACAAGGAAAAATAAATGCCAGAGCTAAACTTGAGTTGTGATGTTGACATCAAGATTTTTTTAAGTAGGGCTGTTAATCTTGATAACTGTGAACAGAAAAAAATGCAGATCCTATCACTCATATCTTCAACCCAAAATTATTAAACTTCCTTTTCTCTGTAGCAGCACAGCTTCCTCTTGACCCCAGTTCTGAGTTTGTGGTGTTGGGCAAGACTGTGAAGTTTCAATTCTGAAGACCTTGATTTCTCCAACAGTAATCAAAATTAAGATTTTATTATTCATGGTTTCCAGCCCAAATTTACAATCCTGCTTCCCCCTACCACTTCACTTCTGAGTCTCAGCACCATTTTCCCTCCGTTACCTTCCCTTCATGTTCTCAACAAGTTTTGTTTTTCAGTGTGGCAAACCTGCTCTTGGGGCTTGCATTCTTACCCTATGCCACTATGGGACTTCAGAGACAGTGACTAGAAAGAATTATGGAGGGGTGAGAAAGCACCTTTGAGGGTGGAGCAGTGCAGACTTGATTTTAAACTGTCATTCATCACACTGTCAAATGGAAAATCAATTGTTGGTGACCTTTCTGTTTAAGCTCAAATAGACTGTGTGCTCCTAATCCCTCTCCAGCCCCTTCTTACCTCTCCCTGCCCTGAACAGGGCTCTCCCACTGTCTTTTTTTTGGGTCCAGGAAGCTCTGCTGTATTTTTCATTTCCCTGCATTAAGGGCAGTTGTTCAACTGCACTGAACTTGCAGAGTAAGAAACAAGACTGATCTGCTCCTGTTGCCTCTTCACTGTAGTCTTTGTGTTTGTGCATCTTGAAATAAATTGCCCTTTATTACATCTCTGGAAGGCAGAGCAGTATAGTCTGTGCAGTATTGAAGTTAAACTGCACAGTCCAAACCCTGCATTGGGCAGGAGGCCTGTGGGGAAAGCAGACTCTGATATTGAACAACCTAACTACAAGTCTCCAGTCTCTATCTCAAGACCATCCTCCCTGATCACCTATGGAGAACTAGTGGCTGCTCTGCTCTTTCACACATCCAAAGTCTTCTCAAATGCACTGTCTTCTGGTGTGTGTAGCTCATAAGATGGGTGTGCATCTCTGTATTATATCATGTAACATTGTGTACTTCTCAGTGTACAGAGCTCAGCAAAGTTCTTGAATGATACTGTAGTTACTTTCTCACCTTGTGACCAGCTGTGCTGAAGAAAACTAGTTGGTGAATCACAGGCAAAGCTGCACAGGTGCACTTGATGTGTGAAGTCACAGCTTTATGATGGAGAGAGAATTGCATGGCCCAAGACTGTGCAGCAAGCATGTGGAAAACCAGACAAATCTCTAATCTTTATCATAAGAGAATCTCTGATCATCTGTCTTGGAATCTGCTTGGATTTGGCCTTAAAACTTTTTGAAAATACAGTTTTATAATTTTCAGCACGACCTGTGGGATACTGAAGGTGCAGGGTTTGAATTTGGACTGTAGCATCTGTCAAGGAAGTTGGTAGGAGGTTTGTGGGTTGTAGGAAGGAAGGGTTTCAGGCAGCCGTTGGATCAGTTCTGTAAATAGCTTGTTGGCTGTTTAGAAAGTGTGAAACCCTTCATAGAAACCTTTTCATATTATTCTCCTGTAGAGGAAGCAGAGACCAGTGGAGTCAATCCTGTTTGGAACTCGTGAACCATTTGTTCAGTCTTATGTGCTGACACCTCAGGTTAGAAACAGAGAATAATCTGTGGTTTCCTCTTTGCTTGTAGAAGAACATGTAGAATTTGGAATGGGATTTGCTCAGAAGTGAGATTTAATTGATGTATTTATCACAGTGAATGACAAAGACTGATTAAAAACAATGAAAGCAATGTATTTATAGGAAAAAAAGTGTTATTATCTAATAGCATATGTAATTAGCATTTCTGAGTAAGAGAGAGGCAGAAAAAGCAATTGTTCATCTAGCCTCCACAGAGACTTGCAGACAGCTCTGTACATGATAGTCATCTGTCCATACGAGGATTATATCACTTCTCCAATAGTGGTTGCTCTTTTCTCATGGATCTTTTTCTCTGTCTTTGTCAGACTTTTCATTTATTTTCATTTATGTAAGAAGTTGCTCCCTCTTCTGAATTTTTAGCCTTCAGAAGTTCCTCTGAAGTTTTCACTATGTTCTGATGACACGTGTGATAAGGACTGACTGCTAAGAAAATTCAGAGAAAAATGTAACCAGAGCACCTAACCAAGGTGGGTTTCCTTTTCCTGTAGTCAGAAATGGTCCTCATGGAGACACACAATAGCCACACTTGCTGCAGTCCGACTAATGCTAGCAGAGTTGAGTCATGTTCTCATTTGTTAAGAGCTCACCCCTGTCATAACTGAGGGCTGTAATCTCTTGGCCTCGCTATGTCAAAAAATGTTGTTCACTGGGTTAAGAGACCTGCCGGGGTGCAATGGGAAGCTGAAATTACCACTAGCAGTTTACGAACGAGGAATGAGTCAAGCTGGGAATAAGCAGTGCTGGTGTGGGACTGCAGCAAATCACCTGGTCTCCTGTGATGTATCAGCACCAAAACCAGAACAGGCAGTAGAGAAATAAGAACTCCTATCCCCAGACTAATAATAACACAGGATTTTTTTCTGCTGTGATACTTCTTCCTGTTGTAACTGGAGACATTTACATTGCTTCCTGCTACTCAGCTATGCCGTGCCATTCAAGCAGACCTGCAGTACCTGTAGAATAGCATAAAAGTAGGTACAGTATGTGCAGAGCCTGGGTGCTTTAAAAACAGACAATGGACAGTTTAGCATTCATGCAGAAAAATGTTTTATTGTAGTGAAGTTACACAGGAGAAAAAGTCTCCCTGCTCCTGGTTCAAGGCTATAAACCATAGGCCATAAAAACACATTGCACTTCCAGTCATTTTTACAAGGTTATAAGGACACCACCTAGTATTTCCTTTTCTTTTTTCTTTTTTTTTTCTTTTTTTTTTTTAAATGAGCTTTAATTATTGCGTCTGGAATCCAGAATGTTTCCTGCCCCAGGCTCGGTATACAACACTAATGCTGGTTGGTGATCAGATCATTCTCATCACCAGCAAGCAGGAAGATGGAATGGCAGCAAGTAGAGAGGGTTTATGGCAGAGTACTGCAGTGACTTGATGACAACAGCTCTTCTTGCTTTAGGGTAACTGCCAGCCCACTTCTTAATGCAAAAACTCATCCAAGCATTGCTTCAGCCTGGTGCACACACATGACAAATGGTACAGAGTCTGTGACCACACAGAAAACAAAAAGAAAGTGGGGCAGGTTTTGGACCTGCCTTCTGGAGGTTTTGGACAACCTTCTAATTGTCCTATCAGGGATACAAATACAACATTGTTTATCATCTGCTAACTAGTCTTCCCACACAACAGGTTATGTACATCATACTCAGTTACATTTTTACATGATACACAGGTCTTCACCACCACCACCACCTCTTGTGGTGAAAGAACGTGACAGACACTTGAGGGAAAAACTTCACACAGAGCTAGCTTATTCTTGGTGTCTCGAAAGTAAAATCTTACAAAGGATGAGCAAGATATCTATTTTTACAATATTTACTTTGTACAGTATGAAGAGGAAGGATAAGCTTTCTAAACATAGGATTCCTTAGCATACTGGATCTGGTCTACCTCAAAAACTGGCTGGCTGCACCTCCGAGCCACATACTCAAGTTTGTTCTTTTGGTAGGATTCAGACATGGCTCTCATTCGGTATACTCCTGGGGTCATGGGTAAACTCACACGGGAGTTTACTTCCACAGTGACACTGAAGGTTTCAGTTTCCCCACCAGAATCCTTCGTTGCAGAAACCCTGGCACTGGGTAGATCCCTTAGAGCCGTACATGCTGTGTCCTGTGCACTGCTGCTGCATGGATGAGGCAGCAAAGCATCCTGGTTTGACACTGCTAATCTCATAGTTTGAACTGTGAGATTGTGGGAGGAAACTTTAGTGGCCAGGCAGTTTTTAATAGCCTCTTCATAAGAAGGTGGTCTTCCAGCATTCCTCTGGTCTACCTCTCTGAACACTTCATCAGCTGACCTGAAACGGGGCCTTTGCTGGTACTCCACAGGCAATGCTTTGTCATCATCAAGATAGTTCTCCTGGACAGTTCTGCAGGAGAACTGATCTTCTCTCTTTGTGAAACTGTCCCTCTGAAAAAACATGTTTTTTCCAGGCCCCCAACTCTGGGTTTTTATTAGTGTTTTCCTGCGGTTTGCAAAAGAGAATGACATGGAATGTTTTTTGATCTCTCTGCTAAGTGTACTGTAGTCTTCAGTGGCCTTGGTAGAAAAGGACTGAGGCCTATTTAAAAAGGTTCTTTTGGGACTAGAGGGCGAAACTACTGGAGAGCTGGTGAAGACCGAGCCATCAGAGCTCTCCAGGGAGCAACTGGAGGAAGTTTTGGGTAAAGAGTCATTTGATAATTGTGAAGGTAAGACTGCAAGCCGTTTCTCCAGTGCCTCCAACCCTAGCTGTTTCTCCTGAACTGGAAAATTGTCCTCACTTTTGTTTAGCTTCTGTTTTCTTATCCTGCCATCAAGGCGGTTCTGGAAGGACAGGTCTGATTCTGAGTACCTCCTGTCCATCTTGCTGATGTCATTTCTGAAATCAGCCAGTGAAGTGGCAGAGATGTGTGTTGGGTATCTTCTGCTCACTGTAGCACTCATGCCTTTGGACTGCTTCATCTCAGAGGTACAGGGGCTGCCTTCAGCTTCGGGATCTGGGCTGTCATAGGCAGAGTCATTCTGATGAGCAGCACATAGGTATTCTGTGGGGAGAAAGCAGATGTTAGTTTTCACTGAGCAGCTAAGGATGAAAGAGAATTATATGGAAAGAATTCCTGAAGAAGAACACTGCAACAGAGTCTTGAACCCTCTACAAGTCCCTGTGTTTCCACAGATACATTCTGATATCAAATTAAAGAACTTAGCATGGCAGCCCCAGCCTGTGACACCCCCAAGTCTGTTCTCATTCATACCTGTGGAGCTGTCTGTGTGCTCTGGTGACTCCTCAGCCAAAACACAGACAGGGAAGGCAATGTCCTCCCCAAATATTTCTGAGCAGTTGTTTATGAGGAACTCCACCAACACTGTCACCTGCACACAGAAAACAGTTCGTTTCAGTCAAAAGGGAATAACATATTGAAGAGTCTTTCCTACCCCTGCCTGCTGTCTTTGTATGAAGGACAGCACAGAGCAGGGTAACTTCTGCCAAAATCCTGGCTTAAAGTCCAAGGGCGAGTCCACCACGGGGGATAAGGGCTGGTTCTGTAGACTAATGGATCTGCCCTGATACAGACAAAATGCCATCAGCCACAGCTTCGGCCTTGCTGTCCAGTAGGGCCCACAGGTGGCAATGCCCACTGGGTGTCTCTTCCCCTCTGCATGCAAAGCATCCAGGAGCTGTGCTATGACCTAGGGAGCTGCAGAGCAGCTGCTGCTTTTGCTCAGAGGAGGTGAGACAAGGGGCAGCCTGGCCCATCACATTGCAGGCCCCTGAGCTGAGAGGCACCCCTCTCAGCATTGCAGGGGTGCTGTTCTGTTCGGCTTTTGCAATGGCACTGGGATCCCTATGGACAGCTCTGAGATGCCCCAAAGCAGGTGGTGCTTGGTGAGTTCAACACACCTTTTCATTCATTTCCTTCTGCACTTCCAGTGGGACCAGGCTGTCCATCTCTGGGCTCAGCATATTTGGGCCGATGCAGATGGCCAGGTTGCTGGAGTCCATCCTGTTGGTCTCAGCATTTTGGCTGATATGGTGGAGCAGAGAGAGCAAGTGTTTGAGCAAGACGAGGTTTGGTCTAGGCAGTTTGTCAGCCACCCTGCATGAACACAAACAAAATGTGATGTTATTGATGGTGCAGTGGCCTCTGCTTCTTTCTTTGAGAAATTCTCAATTAAACTCAGACAGACAGTGCTTCCTCCAGAAAGAGGCATGTGTATGCTTTTTCACTGATTAGAAATATTATTCAGAAATCTCCAACCACAGCTGAGTGTGTGGTTAATTATAAGATCTTGAATTACAAGGTTTTGACTGAAAGGTAGCATTGCAGCAGCCCATGTCCTGGACTAGGTGGGATGACATCAGGAGATGTCACTGGAGACTTCCCAAAGGCAAGGGAAAGCCTGTGGTTGTGCTGTGCAGCTTTCAAAGCACTCCCAGTCAGCCTCCACACCTGCCCTTTCTAAATAGCAATACATGGTGGTGGTCTTCAACTTCATTGCTGGCAGATGTGAAGGCTCCCTGTCATTGCCTGTCCCACAGCATCGTGACTACATTAGCTGAGACACTGCAGCCTCTGCCCTCTTTCTACACTGGTTGTCTCAAATAACTTCAGGAAGTGCTGCTGCTGAAGCCCTCAAAACCAAACCCCATGGAGCAATAACAAGCTAATATAAATGACAGGCTTTTAAGTGAGACTCTAAATTTTGAAAGACATCACTGGCCTCTACCAGACACTCCATCACATTGGGCTGGTTGCAAAACTTCCTGGTTGAAAAACGTACTCTTTCAGTTCCTCGATTTGTTCCTGCTTGCTTGGTTTCTCCAGAGCTTGCATCCACTTCTCATAGAGGTCAGCCGACAGGAGTTTGGAGGGAATATTTCGGAGAAAGTCCTGCAAGGCCAAGAGATTTAGATGAGACTTTGACACTACCCCTGAGCACTAAGGGAGCATTAGTGTCACATGGGCTCTCTAGAAGACAGGTTGACTTGAGCTACCTGACCATCAGCACTGAGAGAGCAGTGTAATGCACAAGTGCATTTGCACTTTTGTAGTAACAGGACCCAGCTTTCAACTGCTCTTTGTTCACCCATAAATCTCACTATTCCTCCCTGAGGATTCTAAGGAGAAGTTTCCTCTAGGCATGCAGGAAATCATGTAGGTCTGAAAGTAAGGTGGAAAAAGAAAATTCCAGACTTTCCTAAGC
This sequence comes from Acanthisitta chloris, assembly GCF_000695815.1. NCBI lineage: Eukaryota > Metazoa > Chordata > Aves > Passeriformes > Acanthisittidae > Acanthisitta > Acanthisitta chloris. Next base: position 46,772 of record NW_008673856.1, on the reverse strand, counting down.
ATGAAACATTTAATCTGTCTTTAGCTTAGAGTCCCACCTAGGTCAGCTCTGGGCACTGGAGTGGGCCTGTGAAGATTAACAATGTCCTCCCAGCGGTGTAGCTCAGGGTTGCTCACCTTTAAAACCACTGCAAGCAGGTGCACAGATTTGCTTTTCAAATCAACATTTCCGCCTTTGTTTAGGTCCTCCTTCAACTCCTTTCGTGCTTTCTCGTTGGCCGCTTTTCTGAATATCCCTTCAGTGGAAGGTCCTTTCATATACAATATAGCTATGAGATCCTGCAGGGAAGAAATCAAACAGGGATGGGAAAACAGTTACTTGGGTGAAGAAAAGTGAACAGCAGGTGAACATTCCTTTAGAAACAGAAAAAACAATTTCTGGAGGTACACTGTGCTGTGCTCTGATTAGTTCAGTATCCTGTTCTTACTCCAAGTAGATTGCATGGTCAGCAGCCTGATTTTTCCCCAAACCACCCTCTGTTTGAACTGGTGAATTCTACTAACTTCAGTGGAGTCATCCTTGCTTCCTTCCAGAAGGAAACAAGGGATGGCTTAAGTCTTAGTTCAAATCCCTTCTTTCACAATCCAAGCATATATTGCTTAGAGGGAACAAATGCCTGTCTATTGGGAAAACCAGTTCAGTGGGAGAACTGTTACAAGGCTGTTTTTATACAGAAGACAGTGTTTAGGTATTTGTTGGTGGCAGTGCATAGCTGAACACTTTTTTTCAGGGAAATACAGAAATCTTTGGAAGTTTATGCTGCTGAAAGATTTATTTAATTTGCTTCTGTAGAATCACATATGTCTATATTAAGCAGCAAATCTTCATCTCCCATTCCTGGTCCTGGGTTGTCTCCACTACAAATTACTTCCAGTGAAAGGTGAGTGGGCTGGACAAAATCCACAGAACTGACTTTTTCTACATCTGGGATGGGCCATGGAGGAGTGTGTGTGTGAAGGGGAAACACCAAACTCACTCATCTCCTGGATACTGCAGCACAAGTACTGGGGGTCCTGCCTCATACTGGAGTCAGAGGTATGATAACAGTATCCCCGGGCTTTCTTACCTGGACTGGCTGGGGCAGCGTGTCATCTTCCCCACAGATAATTTCCAGAGGTTGGCCAAACAGAGTGATTTTGGCATTCAAGTCTAGCTGCCCTGGGGAATTTCCATTGGTAGAGCTTCGTCTCAGAGTAAATGACTGTGATATCACCTTCTTTCTTTTCTTTATTCCATTGGCTGCAAGCAAATGGAAAGAAAAAAACAATTTAAAAAAAGGAAACAGACCGATATGTGGTCTTTCATCTGCATGCAGTGCAGAGATGTATGTTGAAACAACTCAAACTAAATGGGGAGAAACTGAAAGACAACTAAGTTGTTACCAGGGAAACAATCGCCTAAACTGTATAACTGCGATCATCCCTCTAAGGACACCACCTTTCCTGTTTTGGGTTGGGTGTTCTTTACATTCTAGTCACTGTTTCTTCTTAGAGAGTGGGAACATACAAGGCACAGAAGTAACAATGTTTATAGAGATTTTTGATATTGCAGTGGTTTCTGTGATAACTCTGGCAGATATGCTACTTCAGCAGCTGACAATGACAACAGTTTTTGCTACATGGTCTGACTGTGCCCCAGTCTTCAGGCAAGAGTGGAACTAGGGGTTCCTGCTTTTCAGCCTCTTTCACAGTCTGAAATGAAAACACACGGCTCCAGCACTTCCAGACTTGGAGCCACCTCTAAGGATAATGCTAGTTTCTCTTTCAGAAGCAGTGAGAGAAGGATATTTTGCTAGAAAGCTTTCTAAAGGATTTGCCTTCTGCAAATTTCCAGTAAATGACACGCCTTCTACTCCAAAATGAAGTTATCTTACACAGATGAGAAGTTCTCAGGACATGTCTTTGTGGCTTAGAACAAGCCCTTGGTAGGGAGAGGTTATAAGCTATGTGAAAGGCACCTAACGTTATAGCGTCATATAAAATGTTTGCTTCCTGATACTCCTCAAAACTGATCTGATATGATGATCTGCTCCAAATCTGACCCTGCCCTGCTAAATGGTTTCCCCTGGGTTATTTACATGTGCTGAGGTTTTGCACGGTGAGAAAAAAACAAGTGCTGTTGCTGCTGTCAAGAGGGTTTATTTGCTCTGGCATGCAACAGCCGGTAGCTGTACTCGCTTGCAGTGCCACACCTCAGTGGGGATGCTTGAGTGAAAAAGAAACACATTTACTTCCCCTCACTGCCAGGGAACAGAAGGAAACATGACTCTGAGGACCAGGGAACAGCAATACAAGACCTCTGGCACTCAGCACTGTCATCTTTGCCACTGAGCATAAGGGAAAGAAGTAATTTGCAAGTGAGTGGCACTTCAGGGCTTAAGCCCTCTGCTGGATGCAGGCTGTGGATTGCTCTCAGGAAGGGGAAGTGGGCAGTTTCAGGTGGTTTTGCACAAGTGGCAGCTTGAAAGCATTATATAAGAAGGCAGTTTGTTTTTGAAACTCACCAGTTGAGTGGCAAAGTCTGTCTTCAGTATCAGCTGGGACCAGCGGGGGACACTTTTTGGCATCAGCCTGTGTAAAGCATATTAGGGTTAGAGAGCTGACACCAGCAGTGAGTGCCACCAGTGAGTCACTGCAGCCTCTCAGAAATCTGTGGAAGACACTGGGGAACAACCAAAGCAAGCCCAACACCTGCTGAAGAGGTGCCTGGGTCCAGGATTGACACTGCCTCACTGCCCGATAGAGGGGTTTGTGGTAAACCCTGCAGACAGCCACCCCAGTCATGCCCGGCAGGTCACAACCCTGTGCTCTTTCAGGCTGCTCTTTTGATCCAGAGAAGCCACATCTGGACACAGCCTGCTTTTTTGTGCCCTCCCCTGGCTCTGGAAATTTCCTCCCAAACTCCTCCGTGGAGCCTTGATGGCTCTGAAGCCTATAAGATTCCAGAGTAAAGCTCCTTGGGAGCCAGGGGAGTGCAGTGACTGCCCACGACAATGCTCAGCTCCTTCTACTCAGTGCAGCACAAGAGTTGCCTTTCAAAAGCTCTACCCGCTCATGTATAAGGGTAGGCAAGCTGGCAGCTCTTAGGGGGGCCACCCCTACTTTGCTAAAATATCTCACACTGGTACCCAAGAAGGATCAGAGAAAATGTAGGGACTGCTTACCTCTGACTGGCACTCAATCAGACTCTCCATGTTCCCAGCATTTAGTGTCTTCGACTAGGCAAGGAAACAAAGACACTGTGAATAACTGAATGCTATGGTTTAGAAGTCAGAGCTTTTAAAAAATCACTCTGTTGACAGAGCAGAAACAGTTAAGACACTCACAGTATTACAGCTGCTTAACACTTTCATTAGGAGTTTGATTGGGGGAGCTCTGGATGCTCTAGTTTCCTTCAGTCCTTTTGTTTGCCTGTTTATTGAACATGGAATGGACAAAGAAAGAGCTTTGTAAAACTGCACCCTTCTGGCCTTTCTCCCTTGCAAGCCAGTCTAGCATGGATGATCCTGAAACAGCAAGACCTCCCACACAAGTAAACCATAAAGCCCTTCTCTGAAAGGGCACTCAGCCCTGCTGCCCTATCTACCTCTTGATTAAAACAGAATAAAAGCAGCTTTCCATTTTTAATCTGTGCAAAAATATGAGCAAGTGGTGACAGTCACTTATGGTCGTTAATCTGCAAACGTGAGGCGAAGCGATTCGGTCAGCTCTGCTCACAAGCTACACTTAGCAGTGGGTGCACTTCTCCCCTGTCTATGTCTTTGTAGCCCTACACGGACTGCAACCACAATGTGACAGATTTTATCCCAGGCAGTACTCACCCAAGGAGTGAGTCCAGCCAAAGATCCTTCACCTCCCGTGAGCTGCAGAGGAAAGGAGAAACAGCATCACTCCCCACTGCTACTAATCCTTTGACGGAGGCAGGCGACTAAACAGTCTGTCCCACGTGTGCTGCCTTATATATGCAGAAGGGGTAGGTGGAAATTCACAGACAGGAAGAAACGTCATGGGGTAGGACTGAGATGCTACAAAATTTCTGGCTTCCTCTTTCCTTTTAGAGAGGCTACTTTTTTTTTTTTCCTTAAAGAGAAAAAAAAGAGTTCTGGTAGCTGTTATGGATGGAAAAGATGAGACACTGGCCAGGTAAAGGTTCCATCTAGCATCACCAGAATAAGGTGGGATATGCAGAGAGGGCTGCAGTGTGGACAGCTTCTTCTTACCATTAAAGGGCAGTGGATACAGTCTGTCCTTTGACTGCTAAGAGACATTAGATTTGGTAGCTTAAAGACACAGCACCAGATTAAGGTACACTAAGAAAAGTTAAAACAATGGGGGAGTGGAATAGACTGGATTCACAGAAATGTTTTTGTATGTTTTTTTTAAACTAATGGCAACAGTTTACTTCGTGCAAGCAGATGTAGACACACACTTTGGCAGTGCTGACTAGTTCTTGAGAATCTAAGCACTGGACTTCCATAGAAGAAGTGGTGTTATGTAATAATCTAGTAATGTATGACAATACATAATATAAAGTCTTGCTTAAAAGATGTCTTAATAAGAATTATGTGTCCATGTACTAAAGTTTAATTCAACTGAAGGGATAAAAATATCCAGGAAAAATCTACCTCTCTTCTCCCTGTACCTTTTCAGGGTCTGTTGCTGACTTCCCCCAACCTGGGCACATCCAGAATACAGTACCAGGCCATTCTGAAAATTTATTAATGTTTGATGTATGACATTAGTTCTATTGACTTATTGACCGAGGCAAATTACAATCCCATTCTGGGTGCCAGTGTTTTGATCTTGTGTAAAAGAGGAGTTAAGGCTGAGAGCCAAAGGGCTGGGAATTCTTCAGCAGTGGATTTAAGTGGAAAGCACACTTGCTTAACTGTGATCTTTCTGCTGCTTCCCCCATGGGTGGTTCGTTTGACATGCACAGGGGATGAGGCTGTGTCTCAGCACAGCTCTCTGCAGATGCACATAATGGCTACATCCGCTGCTGAATTCACCCCAAAAGCCATTCTTTGCTTAACCACATCAGACCTGGCCTGTGTAGTACTGACCCTGTTTCATGTGAAACAGAAAGGTGATCTCAGCTTGACTCTGGCAGAAATCCAAAGTGCAAAATTCACTTTTGGTTAAATAGAGATGTGTCCAGAAGAGCAAAAGGAGAGCCACACTACTTTTGCGGGGAGGGGTTGCTGTAGATGGACTTTCCAAGCCATCCTGAGGCCCATCATTTCCACTCTCCTGTAGACACACTGGTTTGTAAATTTGTTTAGGGCTGAAACTTGTAGGAATCTCAATCAATTACTTTGCAGCCCTGTGCATTTACCACTTTTACTCACTGATGTAACTGATTTTTTTTGTTAATTATCAGTCCCATGACATCTGTTGTATTTCCCTAGTAAATTTCATGGGCTAATGCACATTCTTGCAGGAGCATTGTCATCACTTTCTCCTGAGAATTTCTTCCGAGGCTCCTTGGCAGCTGCAGCACCACTGCTGATAGTCCCAGCAGGATTCCTGGGACAAGGAGCATCTATTTTTCACTACATCTGTTAAATGTATATCCAAACATACTTATTTGTTAAGTATCTCAGAGACTTAGGGGACCTATGGAATTCAGTTCTGCCTTGCCCTCACTTCCAGTACTGTACACAGATGTATTTCTGAGCTCAGTCTGTTGCATGATTAAGACACAGGGTTTGAGCTGGAAAATGTGTGACCTGTGAAGAAAATGTGAGTTTAATGGGTGGTGATTAGCCAGGCCAGAAGCTTAGATTACAGTTAGGGCACAGCTGTACACAGGGAATAATGTTCTGAGCTTCCCAGGAGGAAGATACAGTAATGGGTGGTGTATGAATAGCACATCACCAGACTGTCCATTGGCACACACTGCTGTATCTCTGTCTAATTAGTTCTCATTCATTAGTGGGGATATAATGGCCATCGTACATGGAAGGCATGTGTATAGGCCTGCTTGCCCATATGAAAAACAATTTGATTTCTTTTTTACCCTCCTGATATCATTCTTTATTTAATAGCTCTTTTATGGTGTGTATCACAAACACTTAATTTGTGCCAAAATTACTTCAAAGCAGCTTATTTTATTACAAACAAGCATGTCCCATTTGAATAGCAGGCCTCCTAAAAAGCTGTGGTTTGGCAGAGTAATTGCATGGCAGCACAGAGGGAATCTAGGCTGTTTTTATGAAAAGCAGAAGGCAAGAATGTGCAGGCTCCTGCTGAGCACTGCAGAGCTGTGTGTGGAGTCTCAGAGTCACAAGAGCTGCTGTGCCAGGTAGGTAAAGACAGGAGGACCAGCATGGCATGACCTGCCCTCACACCTACCAGCCAGAATAGTTTCACAGCTTCCTTCGTCAGTGTGGAAAGGGTAACATAGACGTAGTGCCCAAAGCCAATCTCCATGCTGACTGTTAACAGAAAAGACCTGTCATATGGGCTTACAAACGAAGTTCCCTTACATAAACATCTTTTCTCCTTGAAGAATTTGATTCCATCTCTACCACCCAGCCAGCTCTGCTTTGCAGACTTGAAGCCTTTGCTTCAGCATATAACCTCCCTCAGTTTGGTACAGATCTTACACCATAATGCATCAGAGCTATGTGTTTGTTGTGCCACAGCCACTGCCCTGGGGCAGGCAGAATATGTGACAGGTATCTTGGGCACACCTGGGGTTTGCTTGCAGATGATGTGTTTCTCCCAGTCCATCCCTGACTAAGTGAAGGCACTCTCCTTCAAAGACATGGGATGTTTACACAAAGATGGGAGAGGGAGTGGACTTATAAGGGTTTGGTAGGACAAGTCCATGTAGAAGCTCTTCCCCTCCTGTACATCAAGCTGCTTCCCTCAGTTCTGCTGAAGGGCTTTTCATTCACTGAAGGGAAAGCAGGAGCAGGGAGGTCCCACAGAGCAGCCAACCCTGGGTAGATCCAGATGTCTCGGGACTGGGTTTGCATCTTGAGATGTGAAGCATTTTCCCTTATAGAAGCTAGAACATCAGTTTGATGCCTCTGTTTCCCCCTGGTTCCAGGCAGTCCCTGGTTCATGGCCTCTCCCAGACCAGGGCTGTTCTTGTGGTCCACTTCCAAGCACTTTGCCCAGTCAGTTTTTGGAGACAGAGCTTATATAGCGCTTGTTGCCAACACAGACCAAATGGTGATTTTCTCCTTTGCGTGAGCTCCAGTCAAGACAGGTATTTTCTCCACTTTTGTCCTCTTACACTGTGTCTCAGTGAAGGACTCCAGCACTAGCAATGAAAAAGCAGCATCAGCAGGCAGGAGAAAGGGATCAGGAGCTGACAGTATATAAAAGAACAAATCTGCTGTGACTGGAAACTGTCTGTTTTCTTCTCTCCTTATCAAACCACAAATGGGAAAATGCCAGCCACAGCTCACTTTTGTTTATTTCTATGACTTTAGCGAATGTTTGACACTGTGGATTTTAGAAATGAGGGAGTGTGTGAAAGAATCTTGAAACCCACCCTCGCCCTGTTGTCATACCAGCAAGGAGGCAGCAGGAGTGTAGCTGTGAGAAGGGTACAGCAGTATGTGCCTGAAGCAGTGACTCTTTCAAGCCCATATAGAGCAGAAAGAGCCTTCACCAGTGCCTCTCTGTGTGGAAAAGGGATTGTATTCCAGTTTTGTCTTCACTGCCACAGCTACAGTTTCCCCAGGGACAATAGGAATGTTTACCAAAATAAGGAAAGCAGTTATGCTGAAGTCAAAGTTGTTGGGTTGGAGGATTTTTTTGGAAAGGAAAGCTCTGTACAATCTGTCCATGGACACAAAGAACAGGGTGGCAAGTGGGTTCCTGGGATCAAGGTCACATTTATACATGCCTTCTGAAGGCAGCTCTGATTTCTTATCTATCACCCGGTCTCCAGAGTGCATTGCAGATTGCTTAGGCACAGTTCAGGGTTTGATCACAGAAAAGAGGGCAGACAGCTTTGGTCAGACCAGTCCCTACCTGCTACCTACAGTTCAGAACAAGATCCATCAACTCAGCTGGTGCTGAACTCCTGCAGTTTTAGTCAGGTGGAACCTGGGCTCATGCTAACCCTGCCTTTGTAAAGTGAAACCCACTGTCAGTTTTTCCCAGCTCTGTTCAGCTGATTTCGATCTCGAATTAGATATAAAGGTTAGATTGCAGTGTGGTCTACGTTATACCACCCTTCTATACACTGTTACTATTGCATAGGAATAAGTTACAAATCAAAAACAACACTGTAAATACAGAACAAGGTGTGTTCTGTGCCCTTCCCATGACACCGTTTTGGTTACAATTGCTTTGCAGGATGGTTTGTTTATTCTTTCATGAGTGCTCCCCCCAAGACTAAGTTGGCAACTCTAAAGAATTTCACTCATTTTCTGGTGACTGGTTCCAGTGGGTGGTATTTTTTACCTGTGGAGGGCAGGTGCATATGGGCCATTTTTCCAAAGGGTCTGTGCTGCTGTTCAGCTGTATCTGAATTGAGCTTGCTGTTGTATCTCTGTGGCACTTGGGAATAACTCATTCCTTAGGCTCCCTGAGGTGACCAGCACAAAGGCATTAGGGAATTGAAGTTGCACATAATTTCTGACTGAGTAGATGAAGATATAAACCTTTGTTTGCTTGAAAAAAGATAATAGATAATGTGTGTAATTCAGCCTGAAATCTATTCTTTTCAAGATTTCTGGTTGAAGGTACTCAAATAATATTGAAAAGTGAGATACTCATTTTTTTGTTACTCCAGCAGGTTTCTCACATTTTATTCATGTTCATTCACAAATCAGAAACTGAGATGGGACTTTTCTGCTAAGTTCATTTACTCTCAGGAACAGATTATGCTTCTTATTGAATACAGAGAGGTGTGAATCTTGATTTTGCTTTTCAGGATTAATACGAATGCTTTCTTTTTGGCTTTTTTTTTTTTGATGTAAGCTTGTATTTCTCCTGTTTCTGCATCATGTGTTTTGCTTCAAATTTCAGCACCAAAAGTATCTCAGATCTCAAAATGAGAATCAGGGGAAACCAGAGATAACCTGGATTTCATATTGAATTCTAACTTGCATGTGATTTTCAGGTATAAGTCAACCCCCTTTCACACAGAAGATGATCTGCAGACTGCCACTGGCCGAAGAGCCAGCCTGGAATAAGACCAAAAAAACTTGGCCCAAGTGTAATTTTGGGTTTCATTCTATGTGTGTTCCATTGATACAAAAGCTGGAAAAGAAAGCCAGGCTCAGGAGTGGCCACACCTTACCAATCCCCTGGTAGAGTGGGAGCAGCTCCAGGCATACCAAGTACACATGGCTGTGAATATAGCTGTCACCATAGGTGCCCAGGAGGAACAACCAGAAGTTGTCAGATATTCCCCATCGTTTGTCTCCAGTTGGCCTCTTCCAAGCCTTAATGGTATGTCCTCAATATCTTCATCATAGTCTTGCCCTTGTGAGTTTGTCATTCCTGTGTTGTACCTGCTTCCTAAGTAATAAGTAGAACTGCCAGATCCTCATCACCACTAAATTAAGAAAGTATAGGAACTTTTACGACTGCACACCTAAATTCCATCCTCCAGGCAAAAGCAGTGCCAGGCAAAGCAAATTTTTCCAGGCACAACTCTGCTGACTACAGTTAAACTCCCCTGAGCATATTTGACCCCATACTTCAGGAGTGTTATTTGCTGTCATGTGCTGTTCTTGTGCATGCACATCTACACACAGCAAAATAAAATGTTCTATGAAGTTTTGGCCACCCATCAAAATCAAGATGATAAATTCGAAACAAACATCTCCATATTAGTTGGTGATTGCCATATTGTTGCTACTAGCAACAGCTGCCCTGTTAGTGTTTTGTATAAACACTCTACTTCGGTATTGCTATCCTGTTTTAAAGCATGACTACCTTATGAGGATTTCTGAAAGCCAATGCTTCTTATGGCACGGGCTCTGCCTCCTGCCACAGGGCATCATGAGGTCTCTGGGCAAATGGGAATGTGGCTACTGCTTTGGAAGGGGCATGCAGAGTGGAGGTGCACCATAGGGCAGGACAAGCTAGCCTCAGGCACCAGCACTGACTGGCACAACTGGAGGGCACTGAGGGCTGACACTTGGAACTAGGGCAGACAGGTTCCTGCCTTCACATTTGCAAAAGCACAGTGACACTTCCAGGCCAGGAATAAGGAATTTCCACCCTCCTGGGCAAGTAGAACCTGAGATCACCTGTTAGTGAGATTGGAGTCAGGCGAAGAAAAAATTCTGTTGAGGCTGAGTTTGACTATTTGGCTCATTGCTGGAGAGGGCTCAGCTTGAAGGCCAGGCTGTTCTCTTCAGGCTTGTGTTCCTGAAAAGTTTTCCACTAATTTTTGCTGCTGTCATGCAGACCAGGTGCTGTTATGACTGCCTTTGCTTATGCCACTCGTGTGTGCCTGCTCTGAACCCTGCATTTGCTTTCAGACCTGCAGTCACTGCACAGACATGACATTAAGTAGTATGTAGGGAAGGTGCCCATTTCCCTGTTCAGTGCTGGCTGAGGCTTGAAAGGAAGACTTTATTCTCCACTATCACTTACTTTTAAAGGTTTGTTTGTGCTTTGTTTGAGCTTTACCTTTTCTCCCATTTATCACAGGAGCATGTTCCTTTGGGATTTATCCCTCTGAAAACAGTCTCTGTGTGTGCTCTTACAGCCATGAACTGCCTTACTTAGAATTAGCAAGAAAGTTTGCAAGGGTAGGCTGTATCTTTAACCAGGCCAACTGATACAGGTGCAAAACACTTCCTTAGGTCTGAAAAGCAATACCTGTCTTCACTCTGAGGACAAGTTGAGAAGAAATGCTTTGAATTTTACTAGATACGTTGATCAGTTACATGATTACTTGCTGAGATGAGATATCCCAGAAGTGCCTCAAGAAGGGTCTTTTCAAAGAAAGATGGAATTCTTTTGGCACCATATGACCTAAAAATGCTAAGTGGAAGATGTACAGTTCAGCAACTGCCTTAACATTTGTGTTATTTTGGACAATATTGCTATAGAATTTTAGTATTGCTTGTGCAACAATGTGAACAAATCTTTTCCTTATGTAACTTAATTGGAGTTAGTATTCAGAGAGTAAAATGAACACTCATTATCCTGTAAATTATGCCAAACCTAAGATGCTGGTACATTTGCAAGAGGGTCTTACTTCCCTTTAGCAGGTAACAAGGCAAAGTGGCTATTCTTACTGTATTATACAGAGAATCCCACAGCATATCTTTCAAACTTAACCCCTTGGAATTATTACAGCTCTAAGTGAGTAATCTCCAATGCTATAGTCTGCAAAATGCTTGCTAAAATCAGGCACCGAAATACAACATATCTCTGTAATTGACTCCTGTCTGTGCTATTTAAGAAGAGCCATTTTACTAGGAGTTTGAGAGGCCTTCATTATGTCCCAGTGGTTGTTCCTTCTCCTTGCAACATTTCTGTTTGCTTCCAGAACCAAGCATTCCCATAGTTTTCTTTGGATGAGAGTGTGCTGCAATGTAAATCTGTCATAACTGTGTGACTGACATGAATAAACAATGCAGATAATATTTCTGTTCTGACCTTTAAAGAAAAACCCTAATGAACATCATGAGCATGGAAAAAGTCATTGCTTTAACAACTGAACAGGCTTACTTGGTGCTCAAACTAGTCAAACTGTAAATGTAAATGTAAACAACTAAAACACAGTAATTCCCCTATTAGAAAATTTCTAGACTAACCAAAGACTACAGGCTACTACTACTACTACTACTAGTACTACTACTGCTTCTGTTTGCACTTTGATTTTCCACACAACATCTGAAAGGTATCCTGCCTTCTTTCTGCCTCAGTTTCTCATGAATAATGTGCTGAAAATAAAAAGTCACTGCACTGTGTAAGGTACTTTGACATCTTTCCATGGAAACTGGTACATACAGGAGAACCTCATAAAGAGTTTGGCAGCTGTTGCCTCTTCTACCTCCTATGTGCCACATAGCAAAGAGAAGATCTTAATTTTAGACTTAGTGGCAAATCTTTAACAAATGAAGGCATTTTTTAAAATATATGTTATTTTTGTGGGCATTATTTGTGTCCCTCCAAGGTCTTCGCAGTTCTACTTAGCACACCAAAATGCAGCAGTCACCTTTTGGCCACATCAAATACCCACTTATTTTAAGCATGCAGCTTATTGTCAGGATAATATATGACAATGTGGCAATGAGATAACCATTCAATATGGTAACTGAACTATTATTTTATCTAGATTCTGTAATAAAAATGTTTTGCAGCATGAACTCTCCTCCCTTTGCCTGACCTCTGTGAAAGGATCTGACATGGGGTCTCCAGCTCGGCCACAGCAGAGACAATGCTTTAAATATCATGTTGATACTGGGAAATGGTGTCACCTGATGTCTACAAGCTCTTTGAGGAGTTACTTCCTTCACATGGCACTAAAATCATTGCAACTGCTGTGTACCTTCAAGCTCCTAAGGAGGCTCTTGGCTTATATATTCAACATAGAAGAAGTACTGACGGCAAGAGTTACCTGCCAATTTCATAACCTTTGTATTTAATCTTCAAAAACCCACTGGGATAGTGACTGAAGGGATGTGTGTATAGAGATTGACTTCTTGCTGTATATCCCAATGGCAAGCCAGAGAACATTCCTTTCCACCACTGTGACACCATCTGTGTGAATGTTGAGATGTTCAGTGTGTCAAAGCACTTGATTCAGTTCACCACTTTTCATCGAAGTGCATAGACAAATGCTTAGCTGGGCACACTGAGCTGGAGTGTGAACTGAATACTTTTGGTACCAAGACAGAAATCACTGCTTTATCCTTGTAATCAATAGTTTTGTCCCTTTCCTCTACTCTCATCCTAAGCAAATGAAAATCAATGGCATTTGGGCTTATGTATAATTTCAGAGCTTGAAATTCCTCTCTTTCCTTTGCAGTACACTGGAGCATCTAGTCAAGAGACAAAGGACCATTTTATACTCCAAAAATTACATATTTTTAACAGTAGGGGAAGAATCCAATACCAAATGGGAACAATATCCTCTCTTTGGTCAATCAGTGATTTTTGCTTAGCTTAACTTAGAGAATTTTGACTGGGGTTTGGCCAGTATTCTATGTAGATAAGGTGATTTTAATGAAAATAAGGAAAAAAAGATGCCTGCATTTTTCAGTTTGGTTTCTAAATGCTGAATTATGTTGTACTGATTGAAAAAAAGAAGACTAACAAGTTTCATCAGCCTGAAAGTAGTTGCTAAATTTCTTATACAGAGATAATTCTGCAAAGGGAAATTACAGCCAGACACTGTGGTTGTTCTTTTCTCTTCCTTCTCTTTTTTCTTCTTTATTATTGCTTAGCAGATCCTAGTTTTTGTTCCTCAAAATGCAGTTTTTGTTCATTCTCTGTCTCAATGCACAAGGTACCACTAGTTTTGCAGAACGAATTTTCCCGCAAAAAATGCCTTCCCGCACAGTGGTTTGTGCAGCTGTTTCTGCATCCATGTGGGTATAACTGAGTAAGGCCCAATTCCTGCAGCCTGGCTCTCCATGCACCCCAGGTATAAAATACCACCATTCTGTTTAGGTAGTGTTCAAAATTAAACAGGGATAAGTGGCAACAAATATGGGGAAAAAATCCCAGGACTCTGGTTCTGGACTGCGCCTTTATGAGAGAACACTTCTAAAAGCCTGCTGTCATGAAATAGTCTATCACTTTCAGTAAACATTTCTGTCCTCAGAATAGGGAATTGCCATTAGGAAACAGGCATACACATGTAAGAGGGCTCCACTTTATATGGTCAAGGTACCACCCTAGTCCCTAATCCTCAGAAGAGAAGAGAGGATGGAGACAGCATTTGCCTCCTGGTGGGATTTTATCTCCTTTGCTGTGACTTGTGCACCATCTCAGAGGGAGGAGGCTGGAGCTGGCCTTGGTGGTTGTGGGCATCTTTGTGCTGGGGAGTTACCACTGAGGGCTCTGGTGGAGAAGTGAAAACAAGGACCAGATCCTCAAAGATACTTAGGAACCTATTGCCTTTTTAATCAGCTACCTGCCCTGATTTTAAATAGGAACTGGGAATATGACTGCCATGGCAAATTTTGGATGAGATCAGTGTCAGAAAGAGGTCAACCAGGCTCTGGAAGCATGAGGTGTAACTCCTTTCAGTTTGCTTTTCTTCATGACCAGTGTGCACTGTGCATGGCTGAGATAAAACTAACCTGCGCTTGGCCAGTGCTTTTCATTGTGATCCCTTTTATTTTCAGTACCAGTGAAAGGAAATACAGAGAGTCTACATGATGCATCCCCCAAATCATTTCAATAGAAAAAGGATGACAAAAGCATGACCTAGACTGCACTGATCATACAGAGAGGATTTAATATCAGGGTGCTTGCCTGTAATTCTGGGTCTGGGGACACAAAGGAGATGGGGCTCAGCATCTGGGTTTTGATTAGAGTTGTCACAGAAATATTGTACAGGAAATTTGCAAAGTTGAGGTTCAGAGATGAGTTGCTCTAAATAATGCTTGATTCAAGTTTTAGTCAATGACTCATCTCTAAAAATTGAGTATGATTCAAATACATAATACCAGCCAAAATCTTACAAATTAAGAGATTTCATTGTGTCCCTAGTGGAACTCTGCTCTGAATGAACTCTTCTGTGGACTAACTTATAGGCCACAGCAAGAAGATTCCTTTAGAGTAATTTAATTTACTGTAAGTGGGCACTGGATCACCAACATCTTCACCATGATGCCATGCTGTATAAACCTTTATAAGGATATTGACATGCTAATAATCTTGTGCACAGGTAGAAACCATTCCTTATTCATAAACTTGGTACATTAAAAGGGATATGAGTGACCACAGGAAAATGAGGAAGGTACCATTTTCTTTCTTAAGCAGTGTTATAATGCAAAGTGTAAAGTACGAATCCTTGTAAGGTCTTTCAGAAATTCAGGAGATGTTTGGATCTTCCCATATAATACACAAAAATAACAAAGGTGTAGAGAAAACCAAGAAACCATCCTATTGTATCAGCTGATTATGGCTAACAGCATTTGTACATCATAGCTGATCTGTACTACAGTCTCCAGTTGTCACTGGGCCTCACCCCATTAATTCTGCCCAACCTGATTCCTACTAACTAGCTGTCCTATGACAGTGCATGTATGCTCACACTGCTCTCAGGAATGGTTACACTTCAATTTAGGAGCAATTAGTAACAAATCGTCAATGTACCTGCTAACTGTAGCTCTCTGTAGAATGGGGCAAAAGACATTCTAAGGGGGATTTGATTGTGGTGCCTGGTTTTGCTACATATGAACATTAAAATTTTTCATCTGAGGGACCCACAGACCTGCATAGTGTCTTTTCTGTTCAGCATATATATATGCTTTTGAGGAGGTAGAAAGTACCAAACATTGTCAAAGACCTTCACAAGCTTGGGTTGCCTTGGGAACACTCTGTTGGCCCATCCAAATAACTGAATGCAGGAAAATGAAAGGCAAAGTTCCCATCAGCACCAATCCAGCAACAACAGCAGTCACTGTGCTAACATCTGTCAGCTGTCAAATCGACTGCGATAGAGCAGGGAGGAGGGAAATGGTTTAGTCAGTTGAACAGCTTCCACCTCTGCTGTGGCACATATTGCTTGTGGGCCCGTGAGGCAGAGATGCTGGATGAGGAGCTGGCTGACTCCTCTGATGCAAATGTGCATCTTTAGCTTTGAGATAGCAGGTCTCACCTAGTGCAAGCCACTGTGACCTGTTTTTTTTTTACTAAAGCCTTAAAGCAACAAAGTGTTCAAAACCCCTCAGCTAGTGCATAGTGGGAGGACTTGTGGCAAAGACATCTGGTTGACACCTTCAAGGAGACAAACATACCAAATAATTATCAGCAAAGAGAAAGAATTATTGAATACCTATCCAGATATAATATTCTTATCCTTTTCTCTCTCTTTCTCTCTTTTCAGACTGATAGTGAGGTGGAGTGAGAAATCCAGATACTAGTGGAAGTTATGTATAGTGATAGGCAGAAGTTGCGTAGATGAAAGAGAGTGCTCAGCAAGGAGCAAGCAGCTCTCATCACCCCCATGTCACCCAGCTAGTACAACACCCATAGTTGAGGGCAGTGGTAGCACAGAGGTCAGAGACCCCTGTGGAAGGTAGACTGGAAATGTGCCAAGCAGAGAGAACTTGTCCTCCAGCTGCTTGGCTGTTTACACCTGGTTTTGCACTTGTTCTTCCTTTGGGACACAGATCCAAAGCCACAGCAGAGGCTGCCAAAAGGGAGGACTATCTGGAAGGGTTCTGCAGGGTTTCTGTTGTCACTTGAAGTTACTGAGAAAAGGCTATGCATTGTGGTTGCTCTGAATGAGAAGGAGAGGGAGTAAAAGGGCCTCTGGAACTGTCTTTGTAGGCTGTCTTTACTAATCCTCACTGATACTTTTTTTTTTCCCCTCTCCAGTTGGAGGACCCTTTTATCCCAAAGAGAAGTGGAATGATAATCTATGACTTGGGTGTGAATGGCTGTCCAGTCATAGCCACCTCCCTGGATTTGACTTAAACTGGTTTGCCACTTTTCTTCCATTCAGGTTTTTAAACATAGCTAACTCTCTTTGCCAGGGCCTTGGGAGCCCCAGCTCACAAACAAGGAAATCTGAAGTGAAAGGATGCATGTGTCTGCACAACAAAGCAGTAAAGGTGTCTCTGGTTCCCCTCTAACAAAGACCTAGGAAATTACATTGAAGCAAGAAAGTGATCTTGATTATCAGGTCAAACTGGGAAGTAACTGAGATGTGTCCACTTTATGGTTGCTTGGGCAAACCTATTTTAGCTGTCTTGACTCCGTGTGCTCTCATAATATCTCTCTTATGACTACTTAGGTGTTTTTTTCTTAAGATTCTTGTCTTGTTCTGGATTTGAAATGAATGCATGAGTGGGTTTAATATAAATGTAAACAATATTCTTACCTTTCTTATTTCAAAAATTTCAATACATCTCAACCCATGGGATGTTTTCTAGCACATTTTTATTTCAGCAACGAGATATGCAGCTACCACACGGTTTTCTGCGATTATGTTTCCCTTCAACATTGTTCAGTTTCTCTTGTCTTTGGCCCATCCAGCCTGAGGGTTTCTTTTTTCCTGGAAATGGATTCCTCATGAGACAGTTATTTCCCTCATGATTTCTTGGAATAAGTTTTGCAAGAGGGGCAGAAGGGAAGTTACTTCTGCAGATTATGGAGATGTTTTTCTTAGAGGCTCAAGACATCCATAAACAGACACCACAGGGAATGGTGTTGCAATTAAAATTCACTCTGCTCCTACACAGGATATCCACATGGCTAGGCTCTTCCTTTTTGTTTTCCCATTCTTACTTCTGCTGAATGTAAGGGTGCTCCTCATTTGTAGTCTTTCCATATCAAAATAATGTCTACCAGGGCTGCAGTATCAGGATTGCTCTTCAGAGTGGTCATGGCAATGTCTAAGGGAGATCAGGGCTTTTCCAAATCAGCTCATTTGTCTCTTAGCTCTGTCCAAGAGATGCAAAGTTGGTAACAGGATCTGACGTGGCAGAATCTGGCCCTATCCTGTACTGTAGGGACTTGTTCTTGGGTATTTTTAACAAGAGGCTGCCACTGCCCCAGAAACACACAAGTTGCAATGGACAAAGGAGGTAAGGTGGAAGAAAGGCAGTGTTCCCATCCTCCTTCGGCAGATTAACTTAGAATGACTAAAGACCTGTCTGACACAAAGGTGCATGAAGCCAGAAGACATCTTTATGGAAGTCCCTTTCAATCCTGGATCTCTATATCTTGTATAGCTTCCACTTACTAGTGAGCCCTGTCATGAAATAAAGTGATCTCAGTGGTTCTCTAGATTTTATACTGGCCATTCACTTCCAGAGCTGTCACAGTCTGCAGGTCAGGATTGGTAAGAGGAATGCTGCTTACTGGTGTTCAACTGGTTTTAGACAACTCAGGTGGGAGTAAATCTGTGGTCTCCTGTGACCAAGAGCGACCACTTTCCTCTTGGTAAGAGTACACAAAATAACCACACTTGCACATCTGCCCTTCTCCTCTCAGCTGTCTACACGTGACACCTCTGAGCACATTCTCTCCTGTAAATGGTCTTGTTGTGGTGCTGCATGCTTACTGTATGGCCTGTTTACAAAGGTGAGAACAATGTGTTCACAGTCTAGATACAAAGTACTGCCTCTACTTCCACTTCTCACATTCTGACAGATGCCTGAGGTAGCCCAGATAGAAAGGCAGATGAATGCTGTGCCATTCAACCCAGCACAGCATTATGAAATGTCACCAAAATTCACCAAAAATTGCCAACAGGGAAGTTAGTGGGCTAGACAAGGATAAGAGAATTACTGCATCTGAAGATGAACACCTCCTGCTTTTCATCACACCTGCATGCTGCTTTCTTGCTCCACACAAGCCACAGCTCACCAAGACTCAGCCTGTGCTTCAGCCAGGAGGTTGTGCCACAGCTGCAGAGGTGAGCATCCGGGACTCATTTCTACGTTGCCTTCTCAAGGCAACCATGGGAACCACCTGTGGGAGAGTCATGTCACTGAGGCAAAGCCTTGGGAATGGAGGCCCAGAGTCCCAGATGGCAGAAATCAGCAATAGTCACTGCTGTGAAGACATGCTGATGGGCACTGCCATGGTTTCTGACCGATGACATATGTCTCAATTTTTATCCTCCATCCTGCCATTTACACTGGCGTTGGTATCCCAACCCTGAAATCACAGAAGCATGACACAAGCAGTCTTTCATTTTTTGGGATGACAGTAATAATCAGTTTTGTCTATGGCAAAAGGTTCAC
>NW_008673856.1:10664-27891 GCF_000695815.1 Acanthisitta chloris | reverse complement strand
ACCCTTATTGCTCAAGGTGTTGTACAAGCACAACACAATATAACAGCTTTTGCCCAAAGAGAATGCAGTCAAAAGCTGAGATTGTGAGTGGACACAGCCAGTCCAAGGGTGCATCACGAGGAACCAACGAGACACCTCTGTCAGTTTAATGGTAGTGGACATAACAGCCATTCACTACGTTTTCTGACACACCTACACTGAAATTAGTCACCCAGAGAGAGCAAGTCATGTCTACATGGGGAGGAATTCTGTCCTACAGTAGGAACCAAAGATAGCTCAGAGGGTTTCTGCAACTGTAACTGCCTCTTTCTCCCCATTAACTATGAAGAGACTTAAATCACAGGTTCATATGTTCAGTATTTCCCACAACACCACACATGTGTGGTAAGTATATACACAACATGAATGGTCACACACTTCCTTCAGTCTAAGAGGAAAACTGGAGGGAGTCTATTTTCCAGATGAAGTAATAAACTGAGATGGAATAAAAAGTCCTTCTTTTTCTTCTTTATAGAAGAGTGCTTCTTTCAGTTCCTGGTAAAGACAGACATCCTCCTTGTGCAGCTCTTAAGAAAATTCCGCCCATACTGCTCACAGTATGCAACATCAGCACCTTGCTATTAAACTGTTCTCCCCAGCAGCAGCTCTCCACTCTTCTGTGCCCTGAGCTGCATCGTATTTACTCACCTAGGTTCTCTTCAGCAGCATGTACCACTCTCATGCCTCCCTTATGACAAAGCAAGCCTGGGATTGCCATGTCTGATTTTTCCTGACGGTTTTGTAAAAACTCCTTTGGGTGTCTGCAATACCACTGGGGATGCTGTAAGCTAGGTCCTCCCCTGCTTTGTCCAGGGCACAGAGAGTGCAAATTGCTCCCAGGCCCAGAGAGCAGTTGGGTATATGAATCTAGTTTGACCAAGCAGAAGGAAGAAAGGCAAAAATAGGATCAAAAGCAGAGGCAGATCTGCAGATGGGACTGCACATATCAGCAAGGGGCTCCCACAAAGGCTGCATAATAGCAGGTGCCAGTGAGAGGATGTTCCAGCCCACTATGCATTCAGAAAACAATTGCTGGTGACATTTCTTCACACCATCCTCCTCCTCAGAGAGGAACTGGAAGGTTCTGAGGTTTACACTATTTGTTTGCATGTAGGAGGCTGATAAACCGGGTCTGCTTCCATGTGATGAACTAAACAAGCGAGCAGGGAAAAAACAGTCCCTTTAATCTGACCAGCCATGATAACTTTTAGACTTGCAACAATCTACAAAGGAGTACAGAAAGGTAAAAGTTTTCCCACTCTCACCTTGCTGAGACTGAATGCCTTTGCCCATCTCTATTAACACTGCTAAGGATTCCTGAGAACAAGGGTTTAGTAATACATAACACTACAAAATGGGGGAGATAGAAAGCTGTCCACAAGGGCCATAGCAGCTGATCTGCTGAGTAACTGTCTAAAAGGCACATCAGAGATTTCCTCTTCAAACCTGGTTCACGTGACTGACACCATCATAAGATCTGTGGCAGCTGGTCATTGTCTTGCCTCAGTGCTTTGTGGCTTGTTGTGCAAGCATGAAAGTTTTCTACAACTTGGACATGCTCGGTTTCTTTTAAATGAACTCTTCATTTTGTTGCAGATCAAGTGACTTAGATTGGCATGTGTTATTATTTGGAAAGCAACTATGTGCTTTTTGCTGTGTGAGAAATCTTGCTGAATTGCTCATCCCTATGACCAGAATTCTCCATTTTCTGGGGCACATTGGTCATCATTGCCCCACTGGGTCTTCCCCCAGTGCTGAGATGAGCATTGCTTGTGTCATCTTCACAGCAGCTGACTGACTTAGTGATTACAAACCACAGCATATGTGAAAAAGCCAGAGGCAAGGTTTCATGTTATCTGTTAACACAGAGAAGAGCTTTTGGTTGTCACATTCATGCCTCATCAACTAGTATTCAACCAGCCCAAACTGAGGCGAGATTTGTCTTGGACCCCTGAGAAACTGTTATTTGTCAGCAATACCTGTGTATGACCAAGCTATTTTTTCACATTTTTCACTTAGAAGTTCTAACCTCTCACAGATGCCTCCAAGCCTTTGCAGACCTTCAGAAACCAGAAAACACGTGTGTGATAAAACTGGCATCTATCAGCCCAAATACAAACAACTCTTCTGTGACACAACACTGACAGTCACGCAGGTTGCATTTTAAATATACTCAACACCATTTATCAGTCCAAGTCACTGAGCAACATTCTGTGTCTTGTCATGTTCCTGAGGTACCTCAGTGTCCCCTCAGATGACAGCTGCAGTTGATTGCATTTAGCACAGCAGCACCACTGCCATCCTCCCCACCTTCAGGACAAAAGACAGATGGAGAATATGGGTTTTGCAAGGTGAGAAACAGACACAACCGAGGTAGCCTCATTCTTCTCCAGGTATCCTCAAATCCTGTCTGGTCCCTGGGACAACTTCCACACCAGCTCACAGACCTCTCCATGCTTCTTGTCTCTGCAATATGAGGCATCTTAGCATGGGGTCTCATGAGAAAGACACCTTCCAGGACAGAGCAAAAGCAATTGGGCAAACAGATCTTCTTTCCAGAGTATGAAACTTAACAGGATTAAGTCTCTTTTGCAAATATTTTCTAGCCTGGAAGCTGTTGCAGCCAGGCCCCCAAACCTTGAGGCCAGAAGGAAGGTCAGGGAGGTCTACCTGGTTCTCCAGGCACTAGCTGCCATCAGCTTGTGTACTCTGTGCTGGGAAGGAGCTGACAGCAGTGCAGACAGTACTTCCAGCCTTAGGGAGATCTTCCAGGGCTTTCAGATGACACTGGATATGCTACCACTGTAACAGACAACCTCCAGGCCACTGCTCTGAGCTGATGGTGAAAAAGCAGGATTTTGCTTTTGGAGTGAGTGACTATATTTCACTAAACAAGCTATTCTAATTGTATATATTTATTCCAAATTGAACAAGAAAACCTGAATTTTGAGGAAGCTTGACAATCTCAGAGCTCTCTGAGCATTACTATCTTTGTCTCCTTGTAAAAGTACATTGTGTAAGGAAAAGAACAGGACCAATA
Source organism: Acanthisitta chloris (assembly GCF_000695815.1). NCBI lineage: Eukaryota > Metazoa > Chordata > Aves > Passeriformes > Acanthisittidae > Acanthisitta > Acanthisitta chloris. The sequence goes on along the minus strand of NW_008673856.1, from coordinate 24,812 downwards.
CCACTACATGCCAAGTTACATATACAGACATCCATATACACAGGCAGGCAGCATTTGTGTGTCTACACAATTTTGTCGTTTTGATTTGGGGAAAAAATACAGACAGCCAGGGCAGATTGGCAGACTGCATTTATAATCCACAGCCATCATAGTTCTGAGCCATATAGTGTTCATTTAAGGGGACTATCCTGCCCTTTCTCCATGCTGATTGTGTTGAGGAGTCTACGGAGCAAATCCACAAGCAACACTTAAACAACCTGAAGGCTTCTGTGTTGTGGTCTGATCCTCAGGGACTGTGATTTTCTGATCAGCCAAGCACAGTCTCCTTATATTGTATTTAAAATATCCTTGAGGATGAGGAATCCCAAAAATCTGAGTTGCAGAAGCACTCAACAAGAACAGCATACCCTATGAATGAGGCTAGCATTTGTATTAGCTCTGCAGGTCTAACCAGCGTCCTTCAACTTTAAATTTTTAAAAATTAAATTTTAATTTTATAACATTTTTAATTACAAAAATTTAAAAAACAATTTGGGGAACTTTCTTTCTTGTGCTATTCTGGAACTTCTGGTTGTAGTCGCAATTGAAACCAAGATCTGTCAAGACGTGTGGTGGTGGTAAGCCCCTACAGAAGACCAGAACAAACTTCCATACCCAAATACTCAACAGCCTTGAACACAGCTGACTTTTCAGCCTGGACCATTTTGGGGGGAAAATCAATGTACATGAAACATAGGGATGAAGGAATTAGCAGGTTGAATCAGGCTCTTGAACCACCTAATCCAGGTTTCTATCTCTTATGGCAAATGAAGCTACTTGCTTCAGGAATAGTTGCAAATCCCATGCTTTTATGAGAAACTTTTTCTTCCAAGCCTCTCGTTTATTATTTTTATTTATTTTTGACAAAAGAATATAGGAGTAGGCTGATTTAAGTTCTTATCTCATCAGAGACGGTTTTCCTAGAAAAAGCAGAAATGATAATACATTGGTAACCATTTCAGTTTTACCAGTACATCAGCTTCTATCCCCATGGGCAGAAGAGCAGTGTTCAAAGGAAAGATTTCTGGTAGAGACCTAGAGCATTCTTCTGGGTAGCTTCTACCCTCCAAAGCAGAATCAATTAACAAATTTTTGTCTAGTCCATGCAAGCTTTGACACATATGTTACCCTTCTGCATCAAGTCTTGGTGATGGGACTGTGCATTTTCTGTCCTTTGAAGGGAGAAGAGCCTTTCTCTCTGCCAGAGCCTATGCTTTTCACATCACTCAGTTCTCTCAGTCATGTACAGAAAGAGCCTTACCTTGGTTGTTCTCTGTAAAGCAGCATACAGTCATGTTAAAGAATGACTAACAAAGTAAATTAATGCATTCTGCTATTGCATTAGTCCTTTCATGAAACATAAGCAAGATGAAAAATGCTTGAATGGGCTTATACTCAAAATGCTGTGTTTAATTGCTGGTTTTTTTCCCCTCAAAGGCACCTTAAAATGGTACTTTTTTAATGCTGTCTGCTGAAGTAGGCAGATTAAAATATTTCCATTACAAGCACAGACTTTCTCCTTTAAGTGTCAGCTGAGTTCCCATTCACCTTTCTCTGTCACTCAAGAAGAAACCAAGAAAATCAAAGACAAGATTTACAATTGCCAGTAGCTCTACCAGGGAAAAAAAAATAAACCCAAAAATACCCAACCACAAAACCAAAAAACAACCAACCAAACTCTAAAGAACCAGGAAAGACTGTTGCTCTTCCTTGTGCTTCTCAGCAATTGAAAACCAAAAAAAGCAAAAGGCCAAACCCATCTCATGGTATCACAAAAGTGCAATAACTGAACAATCACTGAAACTTTTTTAATTACCCCAAAGAATGGAAATTAAAAACTAAATCTGAAATTACTGTGAAGAGAAATTAATAGGCATACATTTAGAATTTTCTGTTCTTTTTCAGTCATCTCTCTCTCTGATAAGTCACTTCTGAGCAGACACAAAGAGCATTGATGGGAAGGACAAGATGCTCTTTGTCCATTAGTAAGACAAATAAAGCAATTGAGGCTGACTCAGGAGGCACAGCCTCTGTTATTTCCCACACCTTCAGGCTGATGAACCTTAGTTCATCCCCTGAGTAATTTAAGAAGTATGGACTTTATGAAGAAGCACCAACTTGTCTGAATGTAGGAGGAAACCAAAGAGTCAACAAAGTGTAGTGGGCTTGCTAACCTGTGTGCAGGCTGGATGTTTTGCCTGTGTGAGAAAGAGTATCCAGGGGTGTTGGCAATTTAAGACTATGGCAGAGAGTCTTTCAGAAAAAGCTGGTATTTTTTTATTCCCCAAGGACTTAGTGCTTAGGCTCATAATTCTACCAAAGGAAAGGGTCTTGCTAAAAACAAACAACAAATCCTTTGGGTCCTGGAGAATAAACAAAGTCCCTTCCTCCATTGCTGCCAGGAAAAGGAAAATTAGTCTGATTTGTGGTACTTTTCTAAATATGCAGCGCAATTACCTGGGCAGGACACAGGAGGAGGGTGCAATCATTTTTACTACATGTATGAGCTACAGAGTTTAGATGCATGCATGAGAACACTTACAAGAAAAAAAACACAAAACAACCCCAAAACCCAAGTGAAAAACAAACACCAGATGCCAGGAACATCATACTTCATAACCTATTCTGTGTGTGCTAGGGTACAGAAAACCTTTCTATTACTACAAAAGAGCTGTCCTGGTCCACTGAGCAAAAGCTTTGCTAATAGTCACTAGCCAGCTCAATTTACATACTAGATTGCAACACATCCAGCTGGCACCTGTTTAGAGTGGCAGCCTCTTCTGAATAGTCTACAGTGTTCTAGCCTCCTGATGCATTTTTGTGGTGAAGATAAAGGGCTTTAAAAGCATCGTTCCCCTCAGGGTGCCTGGTCTCCTTCACTATCCTCTATCTGTGAATCTTGCCAGAAATGAGCTGGGACCCTGAAATGAGCACTTTACCCAGCAAAGAGGCTAGGGAAACATTTATGATCTATGAAGCAGATGACATGCATTTAAAGGTTGAATCTAACCTTTTCTGTGCTGTGGACGTCCCTGTAGCTGTGCTAGCAGTCCCCCCTCAGACTACATCTGTCTAGGAAAATTCTCTTTCTGCCTTTAGTATCCTCCTGAATGATTATATTTCAAAGTTTCTTTAAAATACTGAGCTGCTGGCTCTCTCAGTTCCATTTGTTTTGAAGGATCTGCTCATTAGATAGCATCTGAACTGTATTACCAGGGTCTGAACAGAGAAGTTCAATCAGAAAAGCAGAGCTGCAGGAGGACAAGAGATGCCTGTGACGGAACCCCGGAGTAGAAAAGTGGTGGATATCAGTGATTTCCTGAAGGTAAGCACAGACTTAATGCCAGTCACTCTCCTGAAATGAAAGCTTGCGCCCTTCACAAATAAATCAGGAAACATCAGATGGCTGCTTTGAAAACCTGTGATCAAGTGCTAGATGCATGGAAAAGGTTGTCAAGCCCTAGAATGGGCTGCCCAGGGAAGTGGTCGAGACACTATCTCTGGAGGTATTTAAAAGATGCATAGATGTGGCACCTGGGGACATGATTTAGTGGTGGGCTTGGCAGTGCTGGGTTAATAGCTGTACTCAATGATCTTAGAGATATTTTCCAACCTAAATGATTCTTTGATTCTATAAAGAGTCAATTGACTGTTTTGATAAGGAAAAGTTACTGTATCAGTATGTTATATATATAGAAAGGCTGGGTTTATGGTCCGAGGGTGGGCACACTTGATTGACTCTGATGTTGTTGATCTAGCCATCAGCATAATTATTATTAACCTTGCTTATTATAGCACAGTGCTGGGGCTTAACCAAATCAGGGCACCACAGGTGAAACAGGGACCGGGTTTCTGCCTGAGCAGGTTATAGGCTGGATGTAGCAAGTGCCTGGGAACTGTGCAAGGAGAAGGTTACCAGTTTGAAGGGATCTGGTAATCCTTTTCAAATTAAGAACCTGCTACCAGTATCCTGGGAAATATGTTATAACCTAAACATAATGGCCCAGAGAATTCTGCCATGAGCAGGCTCTCTGAAGTTAGGGTGCAAGCAGATTTCCCTGGGGTGAGGATGGGTGCAGTGACGTGCCCATTTACAGGGTCCAGGTTCATAAGCAGAGTGCTGATGGGGCAGCTGTGGCTGCTTGACTGTGCTTCTACCCCCAGCCATCTATATGGGGAGCATCCGGCAGGGTCAAAGTGGTACATTTGTTTGGGAAAGATAGGTTAGATTTGTGTCTTTTCAAAATGAAGGGAAGACTGAAACTGCTTCAGAAGTGACTTCTAGATAATGAAAAGTTTAACTGAATATAAAATTCTTTCACTGAAAAGAACGTTTCCTCAGCTGAAAATCAATGATTTGAAATGTGAGACAACTTCTTGCACTTCTTCTACTTTCAGCAAGAAAGTTCCCAGCAGCCTGCCAAAAATAAGATTTTGAGCAGCTGTTCTTAAGAAATTGAGCTCCTTTCAAATTCCTTCTTCAAGCCAGACCACAAAAACCTGTTTGTTTGGTTTGGTGTAGGTCAGTAAAAGCGGAGTTGCAGATTTACTCGGCTCACCTGTGGTTGGCTCAGCGTGGCTCCAAGCAGGGACTGACTTTCACTTTCAGTTTGGCTCTGAGCTCATTCATGCAGAAGCTGAACTTTGAGGAAATCCCCAAAGATGAAGGCTGGCCACACTACCCCGATTAGTCAAGTGTAGGATTTTCCCATCATCTGTTTATAACTGACTAGAGTTTCTTGGGGTTTTTTGTTATTTTTCAAAAAACACTGAAGGCAGGGGGATTTCAGGGATTATTTTTAGATGTATTATATGAAGAAAAGAGAAACATAAGAGGTAAGAAAGTCCATTTTACTTGATATTTGTGAGACATAATCAGTGTACACATTTTCTTGTGTAGAAGTAGGGTTACTGCCTTTAGCCAAGAGGAGATGCTCATTGCTGGGTTTCTGAGAAGCTGTGATCCAAGGCCCCCATGGATCCAACCTTACAACTGTAAATAAGAGCAAAGTGTGTCAGGCTGCAGTAAAATATTCCTGCTTGCCCAAGAAAGCAAGGAATTGTCTCTCTAGATGTGTCTGGATGTGTTTGGTCCCTTTAGATGCTTATTCTTCACACATCCTGCAACCAGGCCCTTATGTTTGCAATGGAACTGTGGAAGAGGCACATCAGAGTCGTGTTCTGAGCTGGGAGAAGTGCCAAGATTGAGATCTGGCCTTGGCCTTACAGGAATATATGAACAACACTTTGATGAGGTTGATGGAAACTATGCTCAGGTGAGAACTGCAGGATGAGGAAATGTCAATCAGACGAGAGATATTTTTCTTTTTTCCTTAGACAAACAGGTAGCATGAACACATAGGTTCATCCACAAAGACAGGAAAGAGTTCACAAAATCGTCTAATCTGGTTGCATGTCCACACTGGAATTTCACCTGGTTAGTCTTGGAGTGAGCCCAGCCAGCAGTATGTGTCTGACTTTACAAAGCTTCTGCTTTAGTTAACACATACACCTCCCCTACTGTGATGCCCCATTCCTTTTGACCTGGGAATCTCAGCAGAGACCACTATGTACCCTGATTTTTTTTTTCACTGTGGTTCAAACTTTCACAATGGCTTATTACCAGCTTGCTTATATCCACACTTCATTTTTCCCAGCTTGTACAACTACCACTTCTCCAAACACTGATCTCTCCTACTTCCAAGAGCCTCTTCTGGCAATTGTTTCCCCTACTTGAATGACTCCACACACATACCACAAGTCATGTACTGATCTTCCTTGTAGTAAGTTATCTGGGCTGACATCCTTCAGATTCATTCTGCAGAGCTTTCTCAAACTCTGCAGCAGTTTTTATGGATCTTTCAGAAGTTTTCCAATTCCTTTAAAAAATACAGTCAGCAGTGTGTCAAAAGTTCTTCAGTTCCAGTGTTTCAAACACTATTCTAAAGCAAAATTACTTCTGCTAATTGTTTTTTATATACCCAAAGGTCACATCAAGCTTTGAGTATATAAAATCTTCCTTACAAGTGGTTGTCTTGCTGACAAACATCAGAAAGAGGCTTTAAAACAAGTTATCTGTTCCAGTTTCCATCATCTACCTAAATTAAAGCAAGATATGGACACACAGAGGGTAAGAGCACAATGGTATCCCCTAGGAGAGCTGAGGCCAGGTGCCATGGACCATGCAGACACCGATGGACAGGTATGTCCGTATATGCTGTCGTGCACCCCTGTGCAGCTGGCATCTTTGGCTGCAGGAGAGGTGGGGACACCTGTCCCATGACTCTAGACCCAAGTCCCACAGCAGCTTCATACCTGCAGTCTCGAGAAAACCCAAATTCATACCCAGACAGAATAATGTTGATAAAACTCCTTTATATGGGTACACAGTATAGAGATTGACTCACAGAGGAGATGAGTCTTTTTGATCAAGAGCATTTCTAACAAGGACTTGCGTACAGTTGATACATAGTGAGGACAGGGATAAGACATCCTCCTTGATGAGTCTTGTGGGTTCAGAATGAGTACAAGAGGCTTAGAAAAGCAAGTTAACAGTATACAAATTATCTTTTCTGGATTATATTGTTCAGTAAGAAATAGATGCAATAACTTTCACTATAATCCCTCCTCCTGTCCAGAGGTGGGCAACACAGTGGGACTTTATTTTGACATTAAAGTAAATGGCATTTTGCTTTTATGGCTATAGCTGGCCTAAATTTAAATAGTCCATCCACTGATGGATGGGTGTTGCACAGGAAGCACGAAAGATATACCTTATCCTCTAGTGCAAGCTCCTTGAGTCCTTTGCTTTCCATTGGGTGCTTGAAATCTCAGCAACTGCTATTTCTTTCATATGCCAAAACCAGCAGCATTGCCTTAGGCTGCGCCTTATGAGGCTAATTTCCGTGCCCAGGTCTGTTCTCATCAATCCACCAATACATGTGGAGCAGGGGAACCACTGTGACTGCACCCCAACCCCAGTTCCTCCAATGCCTGAGTTTTAAAAGATCTAATCGGAGGCTAGGAGCCTACCACTTAGCTTCCCAGTAGGAGATGATAGGACATGATTGCTGCCGGAGACAAGAGAGGAGAAGAGGTTGGTGTTTGAGACTGTAACAGTCCAGCAGCTGCGCTGTGTTTCCACACAAAACCCAAACACATAGGCCTATCAGCAGTACACCAGGGTCATCCATTGGCTTGGGTGGCCTACAGACACTTGCACTTGCCCTGAAGCGTAGCTAGTAAGGACATTTGCTTCTGGCAAATCATGGGCCCATCCATGGCCACAAATCCTACAGTGAACTGGGCTGACACTGACTCAGGATCCTGTGCCTTCCAGCCTGCCCTCTCTCATGGAGGGTTAAGAAGTGCAGATGTATTTTCTATCTCACTTACACCTGATTCCCATGTCAGGTAATACTCAAATCTTCAGAGGCCTCAAAGAGGGCAGAGTCAGCGTGACACGGTGTGAAGTACTCCTTCAAGGCATATGAAGGTTCTTCTAAGTCAGCAAGCTGCAGCTTCATCTGGTTATTCCCTGCCTAGCTCGTTTTCCCTCTGCAGAGCAGATGACAGGGTCACATGTGGAATGAGAAACGTGAGTGATGCTCCACTAATGTCCTTCTCTTGTGCAATGAGAGGAGCACACCCACATACACTTCTTTTTCCCTAGACCTAATTTGCTGTGCCAGCTGCAAGGTACCAGGGAGCTCAGGGCTGCTGAGAGCTGCAAATGTTATGCTGCTTTGGTTGACATTTAACTATTAACCAGTTGTGTGAAGACTGAAGTAAAAGGTGCTATTTGTCGGAGATGATGTGTAGATTGGAGAAAGAGTAGGAGTAGTAGGTGTCATGCAGTAAGAGGTGTCTGAGCGTATTTACCCTTTTAGACCTTGGTTGCCATAAGGACAGAGCCCTTCTGTGTCACTTGCAGCTGTGTGAGGCTGTAGGCACCCATGCTTGGCTAAATCTGGGAGCTAAGTACTCCTGGGCCTGGCTGGCAGGAGGTCGCCAGGCAGTAGAGGCACTGGATAACTGCATGACTGGACTTGAAAGCCCTGCCAAATATGAGAGCACAGGCAGGGAGTGGGATGAAACCCTCTGGCTTCATTCATCCTAGTGGCTGAAATAGCTCCTACAGGCTGATTTGAAGCTGATCTTCAAACAAACCTGAGGTTGTCTCACCCTGATGAGATGAGAATTGCTCAGCTCTCCTAGCTTCAGTGAGCACTGAAGACTCCCTGGGAATGGGCACTGCTTCAGGCACACCTGAGCAAAGGGAGGATGAGAGTTACTTGGCTCAGCTCAGCCCCAAGGCTTATCATAGCCTTGGGATGGCCCCACAGCCTTCTGTGGCCCATCTTTGTTGATCTCAAAGGTGCCCATCACCACTATCACACGAGGACTGCACAAGGACATACCAAGTGCACTTGCATTGGGGTAACAACAGCTCTCACCTGCTTCTTTTCACCCATAAATCTCACTCTTCCTCCCTGGGAGGATGCTGAGGAGGAGTGTAAAGTGAATTTCCTCTAGGCATGCAGGAAATCATGTGGGACCAGAAGTAAGGTGGAAAAGGAAAATGCCAGACTTTCCTAAGCATGAAACATTTAGTCTTGTTTAGTTCTGGTTTTAGCTTAGAGTCCCACCTAGGTCAGCTCTGGGCACTGGAGTGGGTCTGTGCAGACTAGCAATGTTCTTCCACGGCTGCAGGCCAGAGGAGCTCACCTTCATGACCATTGCCAGCTGGTGCACAGATTTGCTTTTTCAATCATCCTTGGGGCTCACCCAGGGCTGGGGAGGACCCTGCAGCCCAGGCACCAAAGGGTCTGCCCTGGACACAGCAGAGTGCAAAGGGCAAGGGTGGGGAAAGAGGCTCCCTGCGAGGGTTATTGAAGAACTTGGGAGATACATAGCTAAAGCAGGGCTGTGTGAGCCAGGGCTAGATAAACTCAGGGAACAAGAATATGGAGAGGGGCAGGGATATCCTCTCCAAAAAGCCTATGGGCTGCCACCACTGAGTCTCAAGTGCAAAGGTCATTCAGGCTCTCAAGATGTTTTAAAAAATGAGTCTTCTTTGTTTGTGAGTACTTGGCCTTTCACCCCAGAGCTAAGGAGACAGAAATGAAGGTGGGTAGTTGGGTGTGGGTCTGGGCCTCTGGAGAGGCTGCTGCTCTCTAGGACAGGGGGACTGGCACACAGCTGCTGTCTGCACGAGTCTGCACAGCCAGGTGTGAGATACAGGCACCCCCCCAACTAGTGCAAAAGAATTATTATCAGTCCCACCTTTGCCTTAGAGTCCTGCACCTGGAAACTGCATCCACCTGAACTGGTGGATGGCTTTTTGGGAAACTCCTCAAGGAGCTCCAGGACAGAGATGTATGTTTTTTCCTCGCTTCTTGCTGATGCCATTTCTTGCTTTTTCCAGGTGAAATTTATAGTTTTGAAATGCACCTCCCTGGGCTGGACAGACAGTTTCTGTGCTGGTGTTAGCACACCCCTTCTGCTCTCCCAGTCACAGTGACAACCCATCATGACTGCAAGGCTGGGGACCTCCTGTCAGGGTGAGGTAAGGGACACATTTTCTCTCCCATTCCCATTCCTTCTGCCTGGTTTCATTTCCACAGGTCTTTTCTCCATGGACTGGGCAAGGTGATGACAGCTGCCTCCAGGAGAGCCAGCATGGCAGGGCAGAGCAGGGTGCCTGGCTGCCATGGAAAGCATCATCTGACAGTGCTTTGCACATAGAGGAAACATGCAAAGGTCCAGTGGTGTGTCTTCTGAGAGGAAACAGCTTTATCTCCATGCTTGGTAAGAAACCTTCTACCCCTACCAGGGAGAGCACTACAGGCAGCCAAGGTAAAAATCTTCAACATCCATGGGGAAGCCATACCATGTGCCCCAAAAGCAGCCATATGGCAGGGATACTCAAGGAGCATCCTATGAGACCTGCTCAAGAGCTGAGGTGCTACACAGGGCAACCCCAGTTAGAGGAAGCAGACAGTGATGTTACAGTAGACGTAGCCTCTGGAATGCTTTCATAGCACCAGAGATTCTCGCATCCAGGTCCTATCTATGAAATAGATGGGGGGAAAGTGTGTTTGCTGAGTGGAGAAAGGAGCTAAAGACACTGTGGCTGCACTGCTGGCATGGCTGGGTCCTGCCCACACTCTGAGCTCAGAGCAGAGGGTGGTCCTTCATAGTATCCTCACCCAAAACTGGAAAGATGCAAATGGCAATGCTGGCAGTTCACATCTTTGCTGTTCAAGGCTATCACTCTGCCAAGCAGGAAGACCTTATCCAAGCCACCTGCTGGGGACAACCAGTTTGTGCCAGTTTCTGGATGGTGTTGAGGAGCTGCTGGCAAGGGCTGGCTGGTCTGGGCAGAGCTGTGCTAAGAACACCTGAGCAATTTCTGAGAGGGACAATCCTGTGCTATTGATGGAGAAAGTCCCAGAGAACACCTTGTTTGCTAGCAAAGCAGGTGCCCTGGCAAGCCCAAAGCTGATGCTCTGCTGGCAGGAGACCTCTGTGGGCTGCCTCATGCTGCTGAGCACAGGGAGGTCCTGGCTGGAGGTTCTGGAGGCATCACCAGTGATGGCCAGGGTTACCTGGCAGGTATGGCTCCTGGCAGGCTCAGGAGCACCGGACCCCCTGCATATTAATGACCTGTATGTGCCTTTACAAGACTAGTAAGTGCAGCACCAAACACTGTGCAGAAAACTTCTGAGGCAGAAGGGACAGTGATTTACTAGGTGGAGGCATCAGCAGAGATGCAGTTAGACTGCACCCCCATCAGAGCAGCAGTGCTCTCCCTAGCCCCCCATCCCTGCTGGCTCTCGCAGGCCCAGGGTGCCAGGGACCTGCATGCTGACACAGTGCTGGCTCTGCTGCCCACCCTGCAGCAGCAACATGGGGGAAATGTCACGCGTGAATGTCAGCCTTGGAACGCCCACAGCATGTTTCCTTTGCACCAGCAGACAGGATGTTAGCTGTCATGGGTGTTAATTAGCCTGAATGTGATGTTCCTGATTTTCATCAGTGCATCTCTCGGTTTGAGGCTATCTCTTCTCAGACCTGTCTTTTAACTGAGCCACAGCACTGCAGCCCACATCCCTCTGAGACATTCTCTAGGTGCAAAATTATTTTTTTCATGCAGAATTCTGCATTCTAAAAGCATCCCATAAGCACGACTGGCCATTTCTGGACAAAGTTTGTCCAGATGTCTGCAGTGCTGATAGACTCAGCTAAGTCCTAGGTGTGTCCAGAAGCAACACTGCACTTGCTGCTGCATGTCTCTTGTGGCACATAGATGGGAATAGCTGTGTGTATGCAGAAAGCTCATGAAAATCTCTTCTGGCTTGCCTCAGAGTTTCATTTAGAAGTAAAATGAAATTATTAGCTGTTTAGAGATAAGCTGGTCACAACTGAGGCTTAGACACATAATACAAGTTTTACTGTTTTAAACAAGATGTGTTGGTGGAAGTGCAGATTCTGCCCTGTGTGGAATAACTGTTCAGTTCAGCAGCAGCAGCTGGGTGGCTTGTCACTGGCCAGCTGATGAGCATTCAGCTCCCACCAGTCTGCAGACAAAACAGAGCAAGTGAGTGCTCCCAGGTTTTCTCCAGTAGGAAATCTCCAGCATACTTCAAACCCCATTACGCAGCACCGTAATACAAAAGTAGCAGACTTGGTACCAGTGCTGTGAGATCCCACCCTCCAGCCTTTGCTGCTGCCTATATCTTCCAGACAGGGAATGGTGACAAGCAAGAATGGGGCAGTAACACCTGATGTCCCTCCAGTAATTTTAAAGCCGCGTGTATGCCTTGATGGGCTGGTCCACTGCAGCCTGGACACCTCTTGTCACGCAGCAGTGTGGGCTCTGCAGGCCATCCTGCTGTGGGCTGAGCCCTGTACAGGAGATGCCTCGGCTCCCAATTCACCCCGCTGAACTCATCTGATCCTAGCCCACAGTAACTGGTCTTGGAGACACATATGTGTGTGGTGACATCACCCAGTGTCAGGGTGATATGGTTCCTAAACATGCTTAGCTTTCCTGGTGTCAAAACCATGTTTTTAGTGCTCTTTGAATACATTTGGATTTCAGCTTTCATGAGACTGTAATTTATCAAAAGCACAAAGGGGAATCACACAGGCCAAGTTTCTAGAGCTCACATGAAAGTTAGAAAATAGGTAGAATGAAAGTTTTAAGGTCTCTACCAACAATGATGACATATTTTTCCCACTGAGAAGCTTATTGGTTCAGGTGATATTTTTAGTGTTGCTTTTTTCAATACAAATGTAACATTTCCAAAGAAAGCAGACACCTTCTAAAGTAACGTCAGCCAGCCTCTGAGTTTCTCATCAGAACAATTTCTACGAACTGTTTTGGACCAACTCGCATGAGAAGCTGGATACATTATTTTATGTTTGTAAATAGGTCTGTTTTCACAAAAGTTTTTCCAAAGGAAATTACTCTTAATTAATATAAAGTACTTTATTACTTGTATTATAAAAAAAAAAAAAAAGAGAGATCCCACATGGATCAGAGTTCTGTTATGTCATGAGTTAATAAAGGGACAAGTCCTACCCTGAAAAACCTCATCTTTTGGATTTGTTCCAGGTCTCTGCAGTTCCTGATTGTTTTATGCCTACCTCTGAATGAATCAACCCCATCACTCTGTTGAGTTCTTAACTACTCCTTTACTCACCATATTCTGATGAGGAAAGGCAGAGTTATTAACCCTGTGTCACAGATGGAGACTTGTGGTGCAGACAGGTGAAATGTCATGCTGAAGATCTACTGAACCAGTGCAGGGGGTAAATGCCCACTCTTCCCCTGAAAAGCAGCACCCTACCCTCTATGCTTCCATATGGCTAGTACTGTGATAGTAATAATTTTTCATTCATTAATTTCCTATCAGTCAGCCTATGAAAGAAAACTCCCAGTACTATCATCAGCTGGTTAAACAAGGGAGGTAAAGCATTTAGCTAGCATAAGCACACAAAGGGTGAAAAATGGAAGAAGAGAGTAAAAGTGAATGAAGAGAAAAAGTGAAGGGCAGGAGCAGCATGGCTGTTAAGAAGTAGTAGGAGGGTATAGAAAGGAAATCGGAGCTTCAAGCTAACCCATAAAATGTTGTGTTACCAGCAACCTCACCAATTTCACCTTCAGAGATTGTGTTTTGCAGTAACCTTCACTTGACTCATTTAAACCTGCCCACTTCAGTCCTGTGGCCAGCAAAAACCCCCCCACCTCCTTTAACCACAGCCTTCCACACAAGGGTCTCTGCTGTCAGCCCCCAGGCTCTGCATGACTCACCCCCTCTGCATCTCTCCCCCTTCTGCATCTCTGCAGATATTTCCCTGAGCTTTCTCAGTCTGGCAAGGCAAGAATAAAAAGGCATATAAATGTGGTTGCATGATGACAGGAATCAGATCTTCAGTTTTGGCACGGGATCCAGCATCTCCGTAGGAAAGTTCAGTACATGCTGTGCCTCCCTGCTCAGACCTAGCTGCCTGGGCAGGGGAAGCAGCCAGGGCAACACAGAAAACAACACACAGACCCCAAGTTCCCCCACTGCTCATTCTAACAGTGTGAAGAACCCCCCCAAACAGATGTTTCCCACCACAAGTAAATGCAGTGCTAGCTTAATTATCAGGTTGGAAATCAAGAGAGTGGTTAATTAAATGACTTTCCCAAATGTCACAATAAGAGCTGCAGATCAGACTTGCTTCACTCCCCTGAAAGCCAGTTGAGTGTTGTCTTCACTCAGTTCCTGCAGTTGCATCTGCAGTCATGGCAAGAGTTGGTCTGGGTCCACTGACCTCTCTGGTATGACATCAGTGGAAAACTCAGTGAAAAACCTGTGGGGTAGGAATCCTGTCCCCATAAATATTTGAAGAGGATGCACTTTGTTTAATGTCTTCCCTTCCAAGAGCAGTCCATAAGTAATACACAAACTCAGCCTCAGAGGTACAGAAGATGCCTGGTACCTCATCAACTGTCAGGAAATGTCCTCTAGCCAACATCCCAAGGAATAAGTTCCTTTGGGGTCTCAGTTTGCTATGGAGGCTGTGTGCTTTAAAGCAAAAGGTTTGCCCTATTTA
>NW_008673856.1:4363-10648 GCF_000695815.1 Acanthisitta chloris | reverse complement strand
TCCCTACATAAATCCAAAGGATTTCTGATTGGCCAGTTGGTTAATAACCAGAAATTAATCATGGGATTATGCTTATGTCACTTTTTTCTAATGCTACCGATAATTGCTCAGGGGTTTCAGAAATCAGACACCAGTGACAATCTCATACGCCAACTCTTCACTCAATGTCTGAATCTGCAGTAGTTGATTAGAGCATATCCTTCATGCTACTGCAACAAGGAACTCGTCTGAGGGCTGAAGAGAAATAATTTCTAGATAGTTGAATCTGAGGGTGAATAAATCCATCATTTTTCTGGAAACTACTTATGGTTCAGTTACGACAATCACCTGCATTAGCCCACTCTGGTTGTGAACTTCGGTAGGGGAAAGGCAAGATCACCATTTAGATGGGGAAAAGTCAGGACTGGATGGTTCACAGGTTTGGCAACCAAATCACAAAGGCTATCACCTCCACATGAAATTTATCCTCGCTGTATAGTGGCTATGCAGGGTAACGCTCCAGCAAGTGCTCCATGGTATTTGTAGAGCTTACTGCCTGCACAGAAAAACATCAGGGAATATTCCATGTGTAACTGCTGATTAACTTTTGCTGATCACACACACACACAAAGCTCTTTCCATAAGGCGTTGTGGGCTGTCTTCATTGCTTCATGTCATGGCGAAGCCACCAGTGGCTTGGCCACAAGGCTGTGAGGTCTCGGGGAGGGACTGTGTGCGCGGCACAAAGGAAGCTGGGTTTGACCTGACTTTCACACACGACTCTTCCGCAACTCAGAGGTTTTCTGTATTCATTGACTCCACTGTATTCAGTGGAAATGGTAATTCCTTTTGTGAGATGAGCCGATTCAAGGCCTTTATGGCCATTAGTGCTGTGAGTCAGGTGCCCATGAAGCGGTTGGGGCTCTGCCCAGGCTATCAGGATTAGCACCAGCTCGAGGGATAGGCTAAGTAGACAGTCACCCAGGGAAGCAAGCTGCCCAGAGTGTGAAAAGCATCACAGCTCTCCTGTCCACACTGACCGGAGAATGATGTGGAGGCAAGGCTGGGAGCAAAAGGAGGCAGCAGCTACTGCTGAAACACTGCTTGGAGGAGCAGCAGCTCCTGCTCTGCCCTGCCCCAGTTCACTGCCTGAAGCACAAACAGGAAAACCCAGGTCCCAAGGGCTAGTTCACTATTTCTCCCCATTCTGTTGCTTGCCCTCTCCCTCCCTTTTCCTACTGTAGGTGCAGCACAGTGCTGGCACCTGATATTTGCTTTTCCTGCAGAGATATCTTAAACTGGCTTTGTCTGGAGGGGTTTCAATAAAATCTGAGAGTGCCAGAGCACACCTCCCTCTTCCATACACCCAGGGTACAGACAAATTAGATGCTGGCACCATCTGCAAATTAGCTGATGGCACCAGCAACAACATAGATTACACAACTGGGAATGCTCTGTGCTATTGGTAAATGCTGCCTCCTGCAGAAATGAGGGGGAGGATCCATACTGAGCATGAAGGGGGGATGAGACACTGGGACCACTTTCCTGCTCAGCATGGTCTGTTCTCATCGACAGAGGTCTGAGAGCCAAAGCTAAAGGCTGGAGGAGGCAGGGACTTGGGGCTGGACATGGAACACAACTGCCCCTCCAGCTGATCACCCATCACCAGCTAACACAGGGATGTTGCTGCCTCTTTCCTACAGAGACATAAATAGCCCCTTATTTCCTTCAGGCTGCTGAAGTTTGTAGGCCTTGAGGGGGTGGGGTGTGTGATAGTATTTTTCATTTGTAACATGTAGTAAATTATGACATCAAAGAAAACAGAGCAGTGAGTCCTGAGCATTTATCAGTATTTGAGTTCCTTCTGTCCCCCTGGGCTGTAGGATAATTCTGGGCTCTGAGATGGAGCCGTATGGCAAGCCAGGAGGTGTCACACAGAGCAATTGTGCAGACTTGAATCAGGAATGCTTCCAGCAAAATAAAAATGTGTTAAACTCAGCCTTTCTCACAGTCTGACAGTTCCTGATGTTCATGTCAAGAAATGAATGCAAAAAATGTGCTCTCTCTGAAGAGAGACATAACTGAAGAATAATTAATTAGCAAGTGCTCATAAGCACAATTTGCCCCATTCCCCAGGCAAGGAGTGCTCAAGGACTCAGACTTTTGACACCTGAAGACCCAAGATACTTCTGCCCTTCCTGCCTTTCCTCTGAAAGACTTTTTTTTAAACACATAATGTGCCTACTTGCAACACCAGCATTCCCAGTTAGTAGTGCTGTTTGACAAACTCCATTAGGTTTATTAGACAGGAAGTAGGAAGTTGGGCCACTGCAGTGAAGTAGCTGCAGTTCGAATAACAGTGTTCTGCAAATTGGAAATCAGTTTAATAAAGGAAGGAGGCCCTGGCACTAACATCAGCAGGTATTTCCCATTAGCTTATCTAGGTAAGCCATGACCTGTAGCAAAATAAGGCAGTAAATGCTATCACAGCCAACTCTTCAGCCTGTTTTAAAGTTTTGCTACCCAAAAGAAAGAAAAACAGCAGGAAAACAGTGTAAAAATGCACTGCAGGGGAAACTTCAGCAGAAGCAGATACTAATATGAACAAGGAGCCAGCACTGACAGCCCTTGGCATGGGGAGGGAGAGATGGGGAAAGAGGCTGAGCTCCTGTTGGGTTCACACAGGCCTGGTGGAAGGGAGAGGAGTTGCTGGGAGCAATGCCAGGACGTGCAGTTCCCACCACCTCTTCTCTCCATCCTGTCTACAACAGCAGCCCATACGACTCTGCCAGCTCAGCTGCCCCTGGCACCATGTGTGCACTCCCACATCTGCGACTTACCTGGAGTCCTCTAGAGCAGGACACTGATACATGATATATGCATGGACAAGCCTTGCTCCTGGGCTTCAAACCTCTGTGCAGACACTCAGTGCACATACCTGGCTGAAGGCAACCATGGCTTGCTTGAACATTTGCTGAATAAGAGCGATGATGCTGAACACCGGCAGGAAGGGGCAGTCCTGAGGGGCTGAAAATAAAAATGAGTTTATCAATTTCCATCATCCAGCAATGCTCACACAAAGGTGAGGGATTTGAGCATTTGTAGGAGTCATTGCTAGAAAGTTTGTATGGGAGGAAGATAAAGTCTGCTTGTGCTACTACCTCCTGGATGCTGCCAAGTTTGCCCTCAAGTGGTAAGGCTCCAAGCCCCACAGCAGTCAGCACAACAGCCAAGGCCCCACAGAGCCAGCTGGGCTTGGCAGCACTGGTCAAAGCAGGTGCATAGCTGCAGCACCATAGGCAAAGCCCTGGGACCACCAGCCAAGCCACCTCGGTAGGTGTCTGCCCAAATTAGGGCAACCTCAGCACCAGGATCTGCATGGAGCTCAACCTGAGCTCCTTTTACAGGCAGTGAGGAGACATGGACACTAGTGGGGCACCATTTTTCCCTCCCTGCTTCAGCCAGCTTGGGAGAAGGGGAGGCATGTCCTTTCCCAGAAGTGCCCACTTCTCTGCACTGACTGTTAAAGGCCCCTGGAGCACCTGGGTTGGATATAGATCCCCACACTCTGTAATGCAGGGTGAGAGGAGGCTGCTCTTGGTGAGCCCAGCATGCAGAGGCAACCAAGCTGGTTTCAATCAGAGGTGGGTAAGCTGCCTCCTGCAAATCCATGGGCGAGTTGCCTGCCTCTTGAAAACCTCAAATCCCTGAAATCTGTGCTTAAGGACAGCAGGTTCTGTGTGGCTGCCCATCATCTGAACACGAGCACGAGTGCCAAGGAACAAGGCTATTTTAGGAACAAGTGACACAACAGAGGAGCATCAGAGGCAAGAAATGGCTCCTTGCTGCCAAGTGTTGACATGAGGCCAATAAAGGGCAGGTTACCACCAGTTGGGGGATGCCTGTCTTATTAAAGGCATATTTACAATTTTATTTTGAGATACTTGAAAAGCAGGGTGATATATTTACAGAGAACTTTCTGAACATTTGGCCTCATTTACTGAGTGGAAAAAATTATTAAAAACACCATCTGCTTTATATTGAACTTTGTTTCAAATTCATCAGAATTTCAGCAGCATTTACCTCTAACTCCTGAAAGTTTGTTAGCAACATACCACTCCATGCAGTTTACAAACAGCAAGCAAGCCCTGCTGTTGGTGTCTGCAGGTCTTCTCTACCAAAATCTTACTAAGTCGGTGCAAACCAGCCCAGCATAGAGGGCAGGCACCTGCACTACATGGAGAGGAGTGGGAGGCACCATGTGCTCCCTGAAGGTGTCAGAGTCCAAGCCCTGTGAAGGGTGACGGGGAGCCCAGCTGGCTGAGACCATGCCCATGGTGCCCTGGCCCATGTTTCCCAAATTAAATGCAGTTTCCCAGAGGAAATGAGTGATGTTCCCAGCTGTTATCAGCAGAAAATAGCAAAAGCAGCAGCAGGAGAAGTCACCTCACTCTCACTGCAGGGAAAGGTGTTGGCACACCTGGCCGTGACGCTGCAGCAACACTGCAGTGGGATACTAGAAAACCACTTTCTGCTAGGAACAGTAAAAGACAGGAGTGACCTTGTATATTTACTCCTGATTTATACCCGTTTGACACTGGTATATTTACTCCTGTGGCCTCTCTGTATGTGGGAGCCTGTGTGACAGGAGCAAGTGACACGGCTTCATACCTGCAGAGGAGCCAGTTTCTGAAGGCAATACTTGTTCCGACGCCTGTACTATCAAGGCCTTTTTGCTGCCTACCTTTGACAAATACCTAAATATATGCAATCGGAAGTCAAAGAAATGAACACTGAAATTGCTTATTATGTACATGTGTCTGTTATCAGAGCAGCAGGTCTTTTCTTTGATAAATATTGACTCATTATTACCAGAAGCTCTTCTGCAGTCAGCTGCCCAACAAAAGGTCAGTACGTGACAAATCCTGTGTTGCTCTCACAGCAGTCACTGCAGAGCTCACAGAGTTAAATGTGTTTTGGGGAAAGGTTATTATCCTAAGATGCTGTAGGACGTTGTCCTCATGCTTGAGCCCACCGTGACTCTGACAGAGGTTAGTCCTCCAGCTCCGGTTTAAAATACCATGTGTGTGGAGGGCATGGTCTATCCATCACTGGTTTTGCAGTAACAGGATAAAACACCAACCTAGTGATCACAGAATCATAGAATTTTAGGGGTTGGAATGGACCTTATAGATCACCTTGTCCCAGCTCCCATGCCCTGGGCAGGGACACCTCCTCACTAGACCAGGTTGCTCAAGGCTTCATCCAACCTGGCTTTGAACACTGCCAGGGTTGTGGCATTTACTACCTACCTGAGCAATCGGTTCCAGTGTCTCACCACCCTCAGCCTAAAAAAAGTTTTTCCTAATATTTAACCTGAATTTCCCCTCTTTCAATTTATACCTATTGTCCCTTGCCCTGTCACTGCAGCTCCTAGCAAAGAGTCCCTCTCCAGCTTCCTTGTAGGACACTTCAGATACTGGAAGGTTGCTATGAGGTCTCCGTGCAACCTTCTCTTCTCCAGGCTGAACAGCCCCAACTTCCTCAGCCTGTTGTCATAGGGAAGATGCTCCAGTCCCCTTATCAACTCCATGGCCTCCTCTGGACTTGCTTCAACAGTTTCATGTCCTTCTTACATTGAGGGCACCAGAAATGCACACAGTATTCCACATGGAATACAGCAACGATACAGCAATGGAAATAGCTGTACCCTGCAGGGGCAGTGAGGGTGAATCCTGATCCAGGCAGAGGCCCATATTCTGCCCAGCTTACTGCCTTGTATCATGAGCCCTGACTATAAACTGTCAGCATTGTCTGTCATCCTGCCCCCATTTAAACTGTTCAGTGCAGACTCCCAAACAAGATATACGTGGGAGGGCAGACACCACTTTCTTAATCTTGTGCAACGTCTGCCAGCATGCAGCACCAAGAGGTCAGCCAGGAACCTTTTCTGAGCCCAGCCAGGCCCAGCTAGAGGGACACTCTCCACAGAGCAGGCAGGGCATGCTCAGGGAAACACAACCTTCACAGCTGCTGCCTGAGGTGGGGATGAGGGTTACAGATGATGGCAGCATGATTCTTGGGATGCCTAGTTAATCTTGTGCAACGTCTGCCAGCATGCAGCACCAAGAGGTCAGCCAGGAACCTTTTCTGAGCCCAGCCAGGCCCAGCTAGAGGGACACTCTCCACAGAGCAGGCAGGGCATGCTCAGGGAAACACAACCTTCACAGCTGCTGCCTGAGGTGGGGATGAGGGTTACAGATGATGGCAGCATGATTCTTGGGATGCCTAGATCATCACCAGCAG
>NW_008673856.1:1691-4336 GCF_000695815.1 Acanthisitta chloris | reverse complement strand
GGGGAAGAACAGGTTTGTTTCTCTTCCTGAACCAGTGTAAAGCAAATTATTTCTGTTACTGTTATTCCTGTTGTTCTAGAGTTGGCACAACTATGTCTACTAAGTGCATGTAGAGAAGATTAAATGAACTGTATATTTTGAGTTACACGTGTGTACACATACACATTTTGACACCAGTGAAAATATCAGACCTAATGTTCCTCCTCTCACTCGAAATACAGGAGATTTATTATTTGATGTATTGAACCAAATAATGTTATGTCATGAAGAAAAACTTTATTCCCAAGTGTTGCTGCTACTTTGATGGAAGAAAAACGACATGTGATTCTTACTGAAAGACTGCAGCAGGTGCAGAGAAGACAAATTAACTTTGCCCTGAGCTCCAAGAGCTAGGAGAATTTGAACACATTTATGTCAGTATTGACTATCAATTATATTATACCTTCTCTCTTCGGGGGTTTTCCTCCACTTAACAGAAATCTCTTCTTGCTTATGGAGGATATTGCAGAATCTGTCATAAGTTTAGCTCCAGCCCTTCTTACCTGTGACCTCTCACTCCAAGGCACACAGCAGACAACGCAGATGGCAGAATTTCAGGTGCACTCACTGGGAGCCATTTGCTCAGGAAATTACCTACATGCACCATGCAAGGGCTTGACCCCAGGCACCCACAAGGATAGCTGAGAGCTGCCTGAAGACTTGAAGGTAACCAGAAAAACAAGAGGGAAAGCCTAAGAAGTATCCCACTGCTCTGTGGCACATAGGGTACTAAGAGTGCTGAACAATCCAGGCACCAAACTGATACCTTCTTGAAACTGACAGAGAAGTCAAAACTCCTTTATTATTTCAAAGTACTCCACCAAAAAAACTGAAAATCCAGAGTTTAGTCATCCTTCCTCAAATGAGCTAACCATGTCCTGCTGGTTTACAGGCACAAATGCGTTGCTTGGTTTTACTAATTCAGAAATCCTTTCAAAGTGTTAGCTCCCTCAGATATACACAGGGACATCATTTTGCCACCTGGAGAGACTTAGGTAGCCAGATTATTCAGGACATTTCAGCACTGGCTGAAAAGTAATCACATTTCTAAAACCTTGGACTTTCATTTCTTCATGACTTTCAGAAATGCCCCCACATCTACAGACCTACTTCTACAGTCCTTAAGGATAAAATAAAAACCTCTTTTCCCCCTTCCACCATGCTGGGTGACAGTCCTTGTGGAAACAGCAAACCCATGTCCTTTCTTCTCCTCCTGAAAGAAACCATTACTGTCAGAAGCACAGATATTTCACATGGTTCCCATTAAGTGATCACTTAAACTAAACCCCACAAGACAGCAGAAGCAGAGAGGGAAGTCCAGGGGGTTTCCAGGAGGTGTGCTGGCAGGTAAACCTGCCTTTCCTTGGTCACATTTTCCCAGGGTACACACTGAAATTCCCAGGGACTTTCCTTTCTCTGGCCATGTTATGCATTTACACACACAGAGGGTGGGGCAGGGGCAGTTGTGACCACCCTAGCATATCAAACCACCAAAAAGGGGAGGAAAAGGGACTCCTGCAGGCAATGAATCCTTTAAATGAGCTTTTGCCTGGACCCATCCCCAATTTTGCCTCTCACCTGAGGCCAAAAGCAAGAATGGGAAAAGAGGCATGGGGGTGGCATCCAGATGCTCTCCAAGGCAGTACTGTGCTGCCTAACCAAGCCACCTGCAGATGTTGCTTGTTCCATGGCTCAGGCTGTGCCTGTGGTAGCCAGTGCTGCCCATCCCAAGGCAGGACTCCACTCCCAGGCACAGCCCGGGATGTCCCTTTACTCCCAGGGCTTTACTGCCAGGAACTGCCCAGGACACTGCTGTTTCAAAGAGAGCAGGGGCTGAGCACGGCAGTGCTACTTGGCATGGGCCAAACGAGTGCTAGGCCCATGCTAGGCCCATAGGCTTCAACCGCTTATGTGTGATGTTATAATTCATACTGCAGTGCCTGGGAGGACTCTCAAGTGCTGCTTAATCTACTAGTGTGGACAAAGCCTGACTTGTGCATGTCCTGGCCATTTCTGCAGCCAGTCCCACTGGCTGACATTTTGGATGGACAGCCCTTGGTAAGTATTTCCTAATGGGACATAGACAGGTGACATTGTCTGGTACCTCTGTACCCCCTGGGACCTGTTGGGTGCTCTGCTGCTCCACCACCCCACCCTCAAGAGCTGCCCTGCAAATACTCCCTTCAGTGAGCGGTTGGTTTGGCTCAGTCAGGCAGGCAGGGAAGGAACTGAAAAATATACACAAGAGGAGGATTTCTGGTCTCAATTGTACCAGTGTGGTAGAGAGTGGTCCCTCGGAAATAAGCAGCAGCACTCAATTTAAACCAGGCATCCTAAGATGTGGGTCCTAGCTTATGCAGAATAAACCAAACCGGAATTTGCTTCAGTGAGCGGTTGGTTTGGCTCAGTCAGGCAGGCAGGGAAGGAACTGAAAAATATACACAAGAGGAGGATTTCTGGTCTCAATTGTACCAGTGTGGTAGAGAGTGGTCCCTCGGAAATAAGCAGCAGCACTCAATTTAAACCAGGCATCCTAAGATGTGGGTCCTAGCTTATGCAGAATAAACCAAACCGGAATTTGCCTTGAGCTGGTCTAAAACTCTTTC
>NW_008673856.1:0-1674 GCF_000695815.1 Acanthisitta chloris | reverse complement strand
ACATTGCTTGAATCAGTGTGGTTACTCCGAACTTCAAACAACACAGCAATAAGCAGATTTTTATCTAAAGAGGTTTAAAAGTTGACAGCCTGGTTATGAGGACTTATGAGATTTTCTTTATTGACTGTGCAATCAGTGTGATTTAGAGCCTTCACATGGACCTTGCTGAAGGCTCTCCAAGACCCAGCTGTGACAAATTCCCCCCTGCCAAGTTCTGCTGAGCACTACTGCTGGGGACAGCAGCGGTGGTACCGAGATGTTGTTTCTCCACCTCATCTTCCCACCCTCCTTATCCTGCCTTCCCGGTGTCCTGCCCTCCTCTGGGGCCAGTTATTTGTCTGGCATCACTCCCCCTGCTTTCCAAGGTAATAAATTACTGCGGAAAGCAGCTTTGCACTGGACCTCATTAACAGCAAACACTGTCGTCCCTTTTCCTGCCACACCATGCAATCCAGACATCCATGACTATCTGCAGGAGATACACATTTCTCAGGCTCCCAGGAGGACCCACAGGTCTGTGGCAGATGGTGCTCTGGACTGATGGATATACAGGGCTGGGGGCAAGTCACCTTTCCTGCCTCTTGGGATCCTATCTCAGGACAGCCTGGTTCTCCTTGTGATGCTCCATTCCTGTGCCATTGCAAGGTGTTTGTGGACATTGTTAATATTGAAAAAAAAGAGTGATCTAAGGTGAAGAGGCTCATTTGGTACTGTCTTGTTCCATTTTCAGAGACTGTTAGTACTCTGAAAACAGATTTAAGTAAAATAGATGCATAAAACTAGAAGTAAAGCAACGAAGTGCAGTAAGACAGATCCACCCTCATGCTACATGTGCGAGTACTGGGGCTGTGTTATGTCTAAAGCAAATAGCAGTTTTTTCAATGTATATTGAAGGGCTACTTTTGAAAAAAGGTAAAAATTGATCTCAGGGCAGTCAGCACCAAAGCTTTCTCTGCTAAATAATCAGCTCCTATTTTCTTTTTGTTTCTTCCCTATTTTCTCACCAGAAACAGAAAAATAAAGCAGTAAAAAGAAAGAAATGAGGAGAGAAAAATATGATTACCTGAATTTTTGATTTTTTACAGTGTTTCTGCAGACAACTTTGAACAAAATGTAACTATTATTTGTTTTTCTTTTTTTCCTCCTAACTCTCTTTTTCCCCCTAGTAAGCTCTTTCTTATTGGAACATACCCTATTTATGCTACCAGCCCTGTTTTTTAAGAGCAGGAGGAACAATGGAAAACCAGATTAGCTGTCACATAAAATACTCTTCCAGGCTTTATATTTGAAAGCTCTTAAGTTCTACTTATGATCCATACATCTCTGTGTAGGGGATCCATGCAGAGAGGCCCTGCCAATAATAATTTTTTGTGGAAGAATCTGTTTATCAATGCTGATAATGTAATGAATAAATGTCATGTTTCAGTGCAGAGATTTGGTCCCCAGCAATTTCCTTTTTGTTTCCCAGCCAGCACCTTGCTCCTGTCTGAGGTCAGACTAAATGATGTAAGGGTCCCTTCTGGCTTCACAATCGATGGGCTGCTGGTTGAGGCTTCTCTCCCTGCTGACAGGAGTGATCGCTGCAGCTGAGACCCCCCCGGGGGACCAGGCTTTGGTCCTGGACTCACACCAGACTACCAGGTGCTGTGGGACAGAATTCACAGCATGCACTAA
>NW_008673855.1:0-206 GCF_000695815.1 Acanthisitta chloris | reverse complement strand
CCTTACATCCCCCTCAGGGGGTCTCAGCCCCCCATATCCCTCCCCAGGGGTCTCAACCCCCATTTCCTTCCCATATCCTTCCCAGGGGTCTCAGCCCCCCAACTGTGCCCCCCTGATGTCTCCTAGGGGTCTCAGCCCCCCGATGTCCCTCCCTAGCTGGGACCCCCTGACCCTTTATTTCCCCCCCATGGGTCTCAGCCCCCCAG
>NW_008673854.1:0-4950 GCF_000695815.1 Acanthisitta chloris | reverse complement strand
GGACTAGCTCAGCCACATGGAGCCTTTGGCCATGGGGGTCATGTGCACCCAACTCCGGGGCCCAGGCCTGTTCCCAGCCCCGGGGGTCGCTCACCTCCTCCTCCCAGCGAGCGTTGCTCCCACGGGAGGAGGTTCCCTCCCAGCACAGAGTGCAGCTGCCCCAGTCCTGTCCTGGGCCAGGGCACGTGGTGGGGCGGGGACTGTCCCCCGCCAAGGGGCTGCAGGGGCAGTGCTGCTCCCTGCAGAGCAGCTTCCATGGAGGAGCGCAGCGTGTGTGCGGCCGGCGAGGGCTCTGCCGCGCTGGGCAGCGCTGAAGGGTGATAAACGTGGGCACGGCAGAGACAAGCCCTGCTGGCGTGCGTGGGGGTGGCTGTGGGACCCTCCCGTCCCCTGGCAGGGCACTCACTGCTCCTGCGTGCCCCAGGAGATGTAGTCGGGGCGCGTGGCCGCGTGATACTCGTCGATCAGCTGCTGCACTATCTCCCGAGAGTTGTCCAGCTCGTCGAAGTTGTCCTTGAAGATGTCCTCCTTGCGGAACTGCTCCAGGAAGGCCTCCCGTTTGCGCAGCTTGTCATACTGCCGGCACGTCCGCTCGAACAGCTGGAGAGCAGCATGAGGTCAGGGGGCCAGAGCTCCCCAGGGACCCAAGAGAATGGCACTAGAACCAGCAGGACTGACGGGACCTTGGACCAGACCTGAGCCCTGCTGGGAGCCACCCATCCCCTCCCCAGCATGGCCTGCCCTGCCTCATGACAGGCCTAGACTGAAGGGACATCAGGGCTGGGGCTGTGGGGCCCGGCGAGGGAAGGCACTCACCGAGGAGATGTTGGTGTGGTTTGCCATCATGAGTCCGCTGACACGGTGAGCAGACGGCAGGTAAGGGGACTTGCGGGACAAAGCCACCTGGATGCTGGCAGGGCCCCAGGGGATGAAGTTGGCCAACTTCCTCTCCCGGATCCGCTGCAGGCTCTTGTGAACCTGGTGGGATGAGAACAGTGAGGAGCAGCAGGGTGAGGGACAAAGAGCTTGGTCCCAGCAGACCCAGGAGCTGCTCCTCACAGGAGGCACGGTCGTGGGAAGGTGGATTTTGGAAGGCCTGTGGCTTTTCCATGAGACCAGAGCCCACACAGGAGCAACCTGAAGCCAGTTAGGCAGTGCCCAGCCTCGCCCCAGGGTCCCTGCACAGGCAGGGGCCGTGTCCTTACCTGGCCAGCCAGGCAATGGCCATCAGCACCTGAATGGCCGAGGGAGCTCACCTGCGTAGGATCCACCTCCCCTTGGATGATATTGAGGATGGCGATGTAGCAGTGGTTGGTCTGCCTGTCTCGTCCTGTGGACACCATCACGTTTTTAGGCTGCAGCAACCTTCTCATCACATCCAGGACTGTGGTTTTCCTCACGCTGGCCACCTGCACAGGCCAACCGGGGTCAGAGGGAGCAGGTGTGCTGTTCCCTGCCCTCCCGCTGCCCGGCACACACACATAGGAGCAGAGGGCAGTTGGACAGAGATGCCATTGCCCTAGGGATGGAGCCACATGCAGGACAGGGAAATCTCAACTCCACACAACAGGCACAGCCAGGCTGAGAAACGGAGCACTGGTGGAAACCGTCTGCCCCCACCACAGCAGGGACTGGGGGTGAAGCTCAGCTGATACCACAGTAACAAGGACCTGTTTCATGTTCTTGCTGTCAAACTTGGGTCCTGTACCACTGCCAAGCAGGGAGTGGTGAGGGTTTGACAGGAGAGGGGTCATTCCCCCCTGCACCCTCTCCCTGCCTTGCTCAGCTCTGAGCCACAGGCAGACTGGCCACTGCCATCCCTGAGTACTGTTGGGGCTTTGTCCAGCCGCCACTGGCCATGGGGGCCACAGCCAGGACCAGTACCCAGAGTGCCTGCAGCAAGGACGGTTGGGTGAGGTGGCAGCCCCTTCCAGCACCGTCTGAGCCGCTGGCTGAGCCCTCCCCACACTCCTCCCTGGGACGACAGATCACACACTGATACCCTTTTCAGAGCCAGCAGTTTTTCAGATTTGCTTCTCTGAGCAACATCCTGAGGAAATGCACACAGGGAGAAGAGAAGAGCAGCTGTTAGCTCCCGCCGGACTGCGATGTGCCAGCGCAGGTGAGCACCTCCCGAAACAGAACGGCCAGGGGGCACTGGCTGGAGATGAGCCAAACACAAGCAGCAGCATTCAATGTGCTGTGGGGTGGCAAATCCCCTCCCAGACACAGATTGAGCCCCAGGAAGGGGCTGATGCCTGGAGTCCACCGTCGGTTTTGGAGTGACAATGATCAAGTGTTTGGACCCAAATGGCCCAGGCCAGTGGCCCGTAGGGGTGACAGGAGCACTCTGCTGGCCTTGCTCTGATTGTTTTCAAAGGTGACTTTTGCCAGCACAGACCCCTATGATCTGATGAGCTGCCCTGATGCATGCAGCAGGTAGCCTGGCACAAGCACAACCGCCTGCTCATGTCCAATTCATTGCACACGTGGCTGTCATGTGGTGTGAGCACGCAGGCCTTGGATCTGGGACACATGGTGACAGCTCACACTGAGACATGGGACTGACAGATGCTACAAGGTAAGCGTGGCAGCTTCTCCTGCCCTCAGGGCTGGGGAGGAGTGCTTGGGGCTGCCTTACCGACTGGTCGGTGGTGAGTGGTGTGTACCCTGTCATGAGGAAGTGCAGCCGGGGCGTGGGGATCAGCGAGGCGATCAGCCCGATGAGGTCATTGTTCATGTACCCAGGATATCTGAGCGTGGTGGTGCTGGCAGACATGATGGTGGAGACCTGGGGGAGAGGACAGGTCAGTGTCCATGTCCCGGCGGGGATGCAGAGTGTGCTCCCAATACGCCTCATGTGGTCGTGGCGAGGGAAGCTGCAGTGCTCGGCAGGGCAGAGCTCTCACAGCTCCAGACCCCTGAGCCCACCCATGGAGCAGGTTCAGACTGAACTGAACACAGCAGGGAAGCCCCACACTGGCCCTTCTCACCAGCTGGTTGATCTGTGAGAAGGATGGGTTCTGAATGTGCAGCCGGTCTGTTGCGATCCGATTCAAGGCTGTGTTGTCCAGAACCACCTGCAAGAGAAGCCTGGCTGTGAAGGACCTTGGAAGCAGCTGAGGAAGGGCAGTCCTGGCCATGTGTCCCAGGGCACTGGTGGGCCAGCACAGGCCCAGAGTGCCACAGAGCCCTCTGTGCAGGTGGCAAGACACTCGAAACCATGAGCTGACTCATCTGCAGAGTGTAACCGACACCGTCAATGGAAGCTCTTCCCTCCCTCCTGGCTGTGCTCCCCATGCTCTCCCAAAAGAGCTCTGCCCCTGGGCCAGCACCGTGCAGCAGTGTCAGCCCCAGCAGAAATGCAAGTGTTGGCACTGAAACTAACGGGGGTTCCTGGGGACACCACACCTGTTCAGCCCTTCTGTTCAGGGTGCACTTGTTGCTGCACACGGAGCTCATAGGCACATGGCACTGCTGCAGCACCGGCCCCAGCATGGGCTGTGGCTCTGAGCCATGGGGACAGGGCTGTCACCCCGAGCCTGGGTGCAGAGGGACTCTTACCACACAGTCAGCATTCTGAGTCAGCCTTTTCAGCGTCAGCAGGGAGTTGTATGGCTGCACTACAACGTCGCTCATCTCGTCCTGGTTTGGGAATACTGAGTAGGTCTCCACCAGCTTCTTGGGATACCTGGTGAAAAGCACAGCCCTCTCAAGGGTTAACAGCACCAAGCCAGCACTTTCCCCTCCCACAAGCCGCCTCTGCTGTCTCCAGGGCTCAGGACACGATGAGTCACCAGAGCTGCAGCCAGAGTGGCTCCCAGGGAGGGAGAGAATGTGTCCCAGCAGCGCCTGCCCCAGCAGCACAGGAGCAGACTGCCAGAGGAGCTACAGGGAGGCTGAGCCATCCACAGGCTGATTAAGCAGCTGCTCACAAGTCTTTTCAAGAGGCTGCAAGCTGAAACAGGCCAGGATGGCAGCTCAGAGCGCATAGCTAGAGCCTCCCACCCTCCCCTGCACAGTCAGGGTGACTGCAGGCAGCTGCCTGATAAGGAGGGTGGAGGGAAGGCAGAGCTTGGACAACACGAGTCCAGTTTGAGAGCCTCTGCAGTCCCCAGGCGTATCAGGAGCTGTCCCCGTGCAGGCAGCGTGCCAAGGATTGCACGAGGCAGTGTTTGGGTGGGGGTGGTGGCTCTGAGTCAGCGCTCTCAGTGCTTGGGCAGGGTGCCCAGGCTGGGCCAGGCACTGCAGGAGGGGACAGGGCTGTGCTCACCTGTCATTCAGCCTCTCCAGGAGGTATGAGCCCAGCCCAGAGCCTGTTCCACCAGCGATGGAGTGGCAAAGCACAAACCCCTGGAAGGAGGCAGAAAGCAGGTGCTGAAGGTGCTGCTCAGCTCCAAAGCAGGCAGAGCAAAGCACAACATGCCATCCCTATCTGGGGGGGGCACTGGATCCAAATCCCTGGTGCACTTACTTCCAAGCTGTCACTGCCATCAGCCTCTCTGTCTATTATGTCAAAAATATCTTCATGGATCTTTTCTCCCTGCAAGAGAGACCAGTCCCGGTTTTGTTCCTTTCCCACAGAACATGGAGAAGAGCCGCTCAAGCCAAGACAGACTGTCAGTGTGGCCCTATGCCCAGGGTGCCCCAGAGTGCCAGTCCCTGAGGGAGATGTTCTTCAGAAACCGGGTACTGAGCCATGTCAAACCTCAGGCCTGGGGAGTTGCCCCATGTGTCACCCACAGCACTGGAGCGGATACCTGTGAGAAGCCACTGGCCCAGTTGTTCCCAGCTCCCCCTCCATGCTCTGACAGGTAGATGTTTTCCGGGTTGTAGAGGTTGGCGTAAGGGGAGTTGAGGATGGAGTGGATGACACGGGGCTCGAGGTCCAGCAGCACAGCCCGCGGGATGTAGTGCTCATCGTCCGCCTGCAACAGGAGCAGGAGGATC
>NW_008673853.1:247-778 GCF_000695815.1 Acanthisitta chloris | reverse complement strand
GATTCTATGATTCTGTGATTCTATGTCCTTATATTAAGTTAAGCTCCTTGAGCTGCTTAAAACCTTCCAAGATTATATCATTGCCAAATCTCCTTTTGATAGATACACACACAAGGACAATCAAACCTATTCTGGATTTCCCCAATTAGAGTGCTAGTAGCTAAGTCTCTGTCCTGCATCTAATTTTCCCTATTACTGAGCCAATCCATGTTTTTGGTGGATACATTAAAATTCCAGGCTGTTATTCTTCAGCAATTACTTTTCTGCTACCGAAATCTTTTAATCCGAAGTACAATATACTGACAAAACTGGTAGAAAAGGTAAACATTTACAGAGCTAAAACCAGACCTTCCTCCACTTCCATGCAGCACTGGAGCTGTGAGAGATTCCTTGCAGCTGTTTGCAAGGAATTAAAGTTATAGCTTTGCACTATCCTTTTGGAACCTAATTTTATAAGCAGCTGCTGCCAGTACACACAACTGAATCCAAGATGCCCTTTAAATTAGACTAGTGCTAAAGAAGGCATTAGTT
>NW_008673853.1:0-201 GCF_000695815.1 Acanthisitta chloris | reverse complement strand
TATCTGTTTGGCCCAAGGCAATAGCAGCATCATATTTAAGCACCAGTTACATTTTAGTCACCCACACAATATTTTAACAGGCAGAGGAAGACTGAATGACCTTAAGCCTTGTTAGAATAGGAAAGAGAAACAGACTTCAGGATACACTGGAAGAATATTTAAGGAAGCCTTGGATATCCTCAGCAAGTTCTCTGAGCACAC
>NW_008673852.1:390-627 GCF_000695815.1 Acanthisitta chloris | reverse complement strand
CCCTGACCCCTCTCCCCAGCCCATCCCTGTCCTTGTCCCTTAACCTCCTTCCCAGCCCCATCCTTGTCCATTATCCCCCTCCCCATGCATGTCCTTGCCCCTTATCCTCCTCCCCAGCCTGTCCTTGTTCCTAGCCCTATCCCTTGTCCCTAGTCCTGTCTCCACTGCCCAGCCTCATCCTTGCCCCCTGTCCCCCTCCCCCTCCCGTCCTTGTCCCTTACCCCCACCCCCGCTTGT
>NW_008673852.1:0-204 GCF_000695815.1 Acanthisitta chloris | reverse complement strand
TGTGCTGCATCATCCTGGCCATCATCCTGGCTGCCAGCATCGGGAGCATCTTCGCCTGAGCCCCCGCCCGCTGCCCTCCAGGTGACAGGGGGAGACAGTGGCCCCTGGGGTCCCCCACACCCAGGGGGCAGGTTCAGGCCCTGGTGGGATTGATCCGGGTGGGATTCACCCCCACAAAGGGAGGAATGGGGACAGCTGCAGCAC
>NW_008673851.1:0-3994 GCF_000695815.1 Acanthisitta chloris | reverse complement strand
AAAAAAAAAAGATCCATTTTGTCCACATCCAGCACTGTCACAGCAGGGAATAAAGAAACAATAGAAATGTTATGTCAACAGATCTGTAGAGATTATAACCTGCAAAAGACAAGGGTAACAGGCAGTACTTCAGTAATTTCTTAACCAGGAGCAGCTGTAACCAAAACAGGATATTCTTGACTTTGAAAGAGCCATACCTTGAAGACAGGATTGTTCTTATACACACATGCAAAACCAGAATGGATTGTTCAGCCAAATCTGACAAAATCAATGACTGGTATACAAACTGGACAAAGGTTATTTTGCAGAAAATTAGTGTACAAAAACTCAGTGCACTTTGGGAGAGGCAGATTTCATGCAAAACTGACTGCAGTCATTAGACCACTTTCTCATAGATTTTTCCCACCCCGATACCCTCAAGCACCCAAACGTGCAGGCTCATGTAGACTGAAAAAGGAAAGGAGATCTCACATGCCAGTCTCCATCATCTCTTGGAGAAGAAGCAACAAACTGGGTTCTGATCATGACTTTTATCCTGTAAGCATGCACAATTATTGTGATCTTTCAACTGTGTCTTGCTAACCTCGCCCTTTGTAAACCTCTGGTGAAATTGTTTTGAGCTGCTTTATGGCCATCCTGTTAGGATAACAGAAATGGCATTCGAACCAGGCTGCAGCCTGGCTGGCCACTTCCTGCTGCCAGAGGGCAGGTCTGCTGCTGACACATCACAGATGACGTGGTGCAAGCCTTTGGGTGCTTATTAAACAACATACTCTTCTGTGGTGTGGGTGTTTTGTGATTGTAAGGACACAGAACTTTCACAGAACTGGCATGATACTGTTTCTTCTTCTGGTGCTTTCACACACAGCCATTCCCACTTCTACCTCATTCAGACTAATCCTGTTCCACATCTTAACAGCATGACACTGAGATCAGAACTCCGCATTTCCTCTTGCCCTCTGCCATTCCTAACGAACAAAATCTTAAATCATTAGTACAACTCACATCAGGGAGGAAGAAAGGGTCGTTTTGGAGAAGCAGAACTCGCAGCTCATTCTCATCCAGGCCAGACAAATCATATTTTTTTAGAACTTTCTTGTTCTCAGCACTGAGGATGTCGTGTGAGTACTTACAAGAGCTACAAGAAAACACACAGAAATATCAACATTTATTTCTTCAGTCGAGTTGATTCAAAGAACCACCCTGGATAACATGCAACTTGGGAAAAGCCATCAGAGAGAGGTGATTTAGCAAGAGCCTCTGGGAACATTCAGTCTCTGTAACTAACTAGAGAACAGACTGAACAGCACAACTCCTCTTTGGAATGCAGTAGCATTATTATCCCCATTTTAGACATCGATGTGGCCAGACCAGCTTTTCAAAAGCTAGCAGCACAAATCTGCAGCCAAGGCTGTCTTATTCCACACATTCTTTGCCTCCAGTAACATACACTTCAAGTCACATGACCTGAACAGTCAGAGGGGAAGGTAATTTTAGAGGAATACACCCAACAACGCCAGAATTTCCAACACCCTTATTTTGTGAACCTCAAAGTTTACATGTCACCCCTGGGACAACAAAGAAAAAAGCAAGAGTCTGAGAGTGCAAAATAAAAGAGATAATGAAACTGAAACAACACAATTGTTTACCTTTGCTGGCTGGGAAGTTTTTAAGCCAAAACCAAAAACCAAGGAACAAAGTTTGCTAACTTACAAGTTTTGGATAAAGCAGCAACTGAACAACAATAACAATGGAGGTGTCACTTACTAACCCAAGAGAAATGTCTGGTGAGTATGGATTAGAAAGGGATGGAGATGGCAAATTGTGTGTATCTATTTGAAAAGACACTTCAAATCAATAATAAAGAGGAGAAACACAGTCAACCTGTGCATTAATCCAATGCAGTAAAACACAGCTTCCTCGTGTCCTGCTCTTCAACACACGATTCAATACAGCCTTGAGACATAAAAACCCATAAAAGCACCTGTTAATTTACCTCCTGAAACTCTTCATGAAAGCTTTCTTACCTCAAGCTGTGCCTGATGCAATCCTTCTGTACAGACCCTAGTGCAGAAATTTCTCCCCTGAGCCCTGCTACCTGTTGGACACATTGTTTTGTAGGCAAATAAATAAGAATGCCAAGCCTAAAGGGCACAAGTGTGACATCTTTGGTCCTGAGGAACAGTCTGCCCAGGATTAGATCTGTAGGCTACGGAGGTAGGTAACCAGCATTCCTCCACAGTCACCTTCAGAGTCCACTGACAGCCACAGAGTGATCTACATCACTTCAGTCCATATTCCTAAGTCAAAGGCTGAAACACTCCACAAATACTATGATAAACAGCTGAGTTCAATAACACATTTAGAAAAAGTGAACAGTTACTTGCCAGACATTAGTTAAGAACAAGTTTAACTGGACTAAAATCCTGAGTCACTAAACAGAAGAACCTAGTAACTTGCCTAGACATTTTTCTTTCCAGAGATTCTACAACAAAAAGGATGCAAGATCTGGAAGCAAGGCTAGATTTTACCTTATCAGTTAAAAAATAGTGTCTTTTTTCCATCTAGCAGTATTTCTGCTTCTACATCTTAATCGACCTCCCTTCTATGAAAGGCATCCTCTTCACTTTATTAACACTTACTAAGGTGATTTTAAATACTTAGTGCTACTCGAGAGGACAAAATGGTTTAACCATTCCAGAGGGAATCACCTCACTGCACACTTTAATACACACAAAGCCATCAAGCACGAGCGCCTGCCTGCACTGGAAGGCATTTCTAACAGTGAATCCCACAGGAGCTCATCATATTTAGTCAGTAATGCAACAAACAGTAAAAGAATCTTACAATCTAATGGTTTGCTAGTACCCCTGAGAGACACGACCTTTCCCCTCCACACTCTTCACATCCAAGTGCACAGCGATCTACTTTGCTGGGGCAGAAGAGGAAGGACCCAGTGGGATATCAGCACGTTACCAACACTGTAACAGCACAAGACCTGGGGGCTTAAACTGCAAATTCTTCCAAGCTCACTCTCAGCGCTGACTGCCGCGGGAAAACCTTCTGCGCTGTTTTTTTTCGTTTCCGATAAACTTTTTCTAAACTAAGTACTAAGTCTTTCTAAACTAGGTACCACCTTTGGCTGCCTGTGCCACGGGAAAACCTTCTGCGCTGGTTTTTTTTTCGTTTCCGATAAACTTTTTCTAAACTAAGTACTAAGTCTTTCTAAACTAGGTACCACCTTTGGCTGCCTGTGCC
Source organism: Acanthisitta chloris (assembly GCF_000695815.1). Classification (NCBI taxonomy): domain Eukaryota; kingdom Metazoa; phylum Chordata; class Aves; order Passeriformes; family Acanthisittidae; genus Acanthisitta; species Acanthisitta chloris. Next base: position 736 of record NW_008673851.1, on the reverse strand, counting down.
ACGGGAAAACCTTCTGCGCTGTTTTTTTTCGTTTCCGATAAACTTTTTCTAAACTAAGTACTAAGTCTTTCTAAACTAGGTACCACCTTTGGCTGCCTGTGCCACGGGAAAACCTTCTGCGCTGTTTTTTTTTCGTTTCCGATAAACTTTTTCTAAACTAAGTACTAAGTCTTTCTAAACTAGGTACCACCTTTGGCTGCCTGTGCCACGGGAAAACCTTCTGCGCTGGTTTTTTTTTCGTTTCCGATAAACTTTTTCTAAACTAAGTACTAAGTCTTTCTAAACTAGGTACCACCTTTGGCTGCCTGTGCCACGGGAAAACCTTCTGCGCTGGTTTTTTTTTCGTTTCCGATAAACTTTTTCTAAACTAAGTACTAAGTCTTTCTAAACTAGGTACCACCTTTGGCTGCCTGTGCCACGGGAAAACCTTCTGCGCTGGTTTTTTTTTCGTTTCCGATAAACTTTTTCTAAACTAAGTACTAAGTCTTTCTAAACTAGGTACCTCCTTTGGCTGCCTGTGCCTGGAGGCGCTGCCAGGCTCACCCTCCGCAGACCCCGGGACGATGTCCGCGGGTGATCAAACACAGCACAGGCTGTGAGGGAGCAGTGACTTACAGCAAACCCCAACGTTCGTAACTCTCTAGAGTTACCAGAGGCTGTGCTAGCATTTCGCTTTTTTCCTTAGGAGGGAAACATTTGCAAACTTCTTCACCCAGAAACCAAGGGGGGTGAGGGA